>NC_051425.1:11712649-11715149 GCF_015228065.2 Penaeus monodon | reverse complement strand
GTGGGGAGGGGGGAGGGGAGGGAAGGGAGGGGAGGGGAGGGGAGGGGAAGTGGAGGAGGAGGAGGAGGAGGAGGAGGAGGAGGAGGAGGAGGAGGAGGAGGAGGAGAAGAAGAGGAGATAGGACGAGGAAGACGAGGAGGAAAGAAGGAGGAGGAAGGACGAGGAAGACGAGGAGGAGGAGGAGGAGGAGGAGGAGGAGGAGGAGGAGGAGGCGATCACCATGAAGACAAAGATTATGGACGAAAACAACTATAACGAAAACGATGATAATAACAAAAATACCAACAATAACAAACAGATTCCTCAAAAACATAAACAAACAATAAACAGACCTTTTCAAAAAGAGGAACCTGAAGGGAGAGAGAGGGAAGGGAGAAGGAGAAGAGGAATAGAAGGAAAGGAGGAGACAGGGAGGATTGGAGAGAGGGAAGGAGAGAGAGAGAGGGATGGTAGGGCTAAGGGGAAGAAGATAGGGAGAGGGGAGAGAGGAAGGAGGGATAGGGAGAGAGATAGGAGAGGAAGGGAAGAGCGAGAAGAGAGAGGGGAGAGAAGGGGAAGGGAGAAGAGAGAAGAGGAAAAGAACAGAGAGAAGAAGAAAGAGAGGAGAGAAAGAGAGAAAAAACGAAGAGAAAAGAAAAGAGAGACAGAGACGAAGAGAGAGAGAGGGAAAGACGAGAGGGAGAGAGAGAGAGAGAGAGAGAGAGAGAGGAGAGAGAGAGAGAGGAGAGAGAGGGAGAGAGAGAGAGAGGAGAGAGAGAACGCCACGTGCGCCACGCTGCCATTCTTTCTTTCGTCATTTCGCTTAAGAGAAGAAAAGAGAAGAGAAGAGAAGAGAAGAGAAGAGAGAGAAAAGAAAAGTCGTTAGTATAGCTCTCCGTTCAAGACCTTTTGCCCTTGTACAAGCAAACGGCTTTAGCGAAATATTGCTTTTAAGACTACATCTATCTTCGGTATTCTTAAGGAATTCCGGCTATTTAAAGGGGGGTGGGGGAGGCGGAAGGGGTCTCTGGGGTAGGTATAGGTGTAGGGGTATGGGGGTGGGGGAAGGGGTATGGGGAGAAGGGGTGGGGGTGGGGGAAGGGGTATGGGGAGAAGGGTGGGGGTGGGGGGAAGGGAGGAGGGGTGTGGCGAGCTTAAGGATAGGGGTGGGGCAGGGGGTAGGGGGAGGGGGGGAGGGAAGAGCCACATGGCAGAAGCTAAAACACGAATAAACAGAAACACAAAAATATACAAACGCGTTTCGTGGGATGAGGGGAATTCCGGCTCGTAACTAATATTGATAAAGAGATTGCCATCGATTTCGTTTTTACAAACATTTCTTATTCTCTCTCTCTCTCTCTTCTCTCTCTCTCTCTCTCTCTCTCTCTCTCTCTCTCTCTCTCTCTCTCTCTCTTCTCTCTCTCTCTCTCTCTTTCTCTCTCTCTTTCTCTCTCTCTCCCTCTTTCTCTCTTTCTCTCTCTCTCTTTCTGCTTCTCTCTCTCTCTCTCTCTCTCTCTCTCTCTCTCTCGTTCTCTCTCTCCCTGTGTGTGTGTGTGTGTCTTTGTCTGTCTGTCTGTCTCTGTCTGTGTTTTATTCATACTTTCTGTTTTAATTCTGTCCTTAGCTTACTGCCCTGGCAAAAGCGGAAACAAGCCCTGGTGCATTAAAAACATATATATTCTCTTACATCACGATATTACGCTCATAAAAAAGTAATAACAACCGTTATTACATCTTTTAGTATATCAGTAGAGATAATCTAATCTCCTGTTATCTATCCATCCCCGAGAAATATTAATTTTTTTTACATCAAAATCAGTGCCTTCCATCACACCAAATTCCGAATTTCCGATATGACATAATTGCACCATTTAATTGGCAATTACTAAATAACCCGATCTTGCCCTCCCCATTCCCTCCCCATCCCCCCCCATCCCCCATCCCGGTTAGACAGACTACGTCACAGCTGAATTTAACGCAGCAATTTTCAATCTTTTTTTTCCTCGCCAACTTTAGGACTTTGGACTCTCTTGCGAATGGCTGCGCGGTGTTGCCATTTCTAAATAAAAATCGAAGGGGGATGAATCCACGCATTCTAACATTATTATTATTTTCTCTTCTTTATTTGGTGGGGGTTGTCTCATTCGGTGAAATTGGTGCATTTTTTTTTCTAATTCTAATTTAAAAGCGGAGATTTTGCATATTCTTGTTAAAACATGTGGGTATTATTAGACTTGGGGAAAGGTGGGGAGAGTAGGGGGTAGGGACGGCACCGCTGCAGGTGAAGTCCGCCATAGTTTAAAAATCTAATTCAGTTTTACGTTAGGCCTTCTTGACTCCATTACCACGTTTTCATACAACTTAGGATCGCACGTGGAATGCCCCTTCCCCCCTCCCCCCTCATCCCCCACAGACAAGTCGCAAACTTAAAAAAAAAAAAAAAAGAAACAAAGAAACAATTCATCGCACGTCGAATATCAACAATCGTCCGGATCCCTTTGATGTGGCTTCGGCTAATGGG
>NC_051425.1:11695149-11707649 GCF_015228065.2 Penaeus monodon | reverse complement strand
CGCCGAGCGAAGAGGGAAGGAACGAGACGAAAAAAAAGGGGGGGGGGGGCGACGGAGAGCGAGGCAGTGCAACCCAGACGTCGACAACAAAAACACAACAGCGGAGATAAGCTCCTGAAGATCAAGGTAGGAAGAAGAACATAACTTTCTTGTTCTTCTCGCGAGTCTCTCGAAGCGGTTCATCATTCCTCGGGTCGGGGGTTCGTCGGTTCGGATCCCTGCGTCGATGCCTTCGCCTTGGGAGGGACGCGGGGGTGGGGGAGGGGGAGGGGGAGGGGGGAGGGGATGGGGTCGAAGGTGGGAGGGTAGTGGAGGAGGAGAGAAGAGAGAGGAGGAGGGGGAGGAGGAGGGGGAAGAGGGGGAGAAGGAGGAGGAGGAGGAAAGGAGGAGGAGGAGGAGGAGGAGGAGGAGGGGGGAGGAGAAGGGTAGGGGAGGAGGAGGAGGAGCAGATGGAAGAGTGGGAGTTAGAGAGAGAGAGAGAGAGAGAGGGAAAACGAGAATGGGAGAGATAGATATATAGATAGATAATAGAGTTAAGACAAACAGACACGTAATGAGAGAGCGTCCACTCCACGGGTAATCAACCATCGCTTATCATCCACATTTACACGGCCTTTCCTCCACCGGGAACAGTCGACTCGATCCACATCGTCGTCCGGAGGAATTAATTATGCAGTTTTTCCTCTCTTTCATACCTTCTCAGAGACTGTTCATCCACATAAATTCCTCCACCTGGGCATTTTTCAATTCCACGTCTATGCCTCCACCTGGACACCTTTCTGTTCCACGTGTTTTCTTCCACCTGGATACGTGGATACTTATGTGACCCTGATATTTCCACTTGCGCACTCAACTCATCCACTTCAGTTGCTCCACTTCTTAGCCTCCAGTTGCTCCACTTGGACACTCCACCCATCCACTTCCATCTCTCCATTAAATCCCTCCACCCATCCACACCCAGTCACTCCGCCCATCCACATCTCCCGGTCACTCCGCCCATCCACATATTCCCCTCATCCACATCCCTTCCATCCACCCATCCACTCCCTCCACCCATCCACATCCCTTGCACCTCCAACAGCATCAATCCCCCTCCTCGTGCCTTCTCGCAGCATCTTGCCCGCGTCTCGACCAAGATGCTGAACGGGATCTGCGCCGTTAAGCAGCTTCAGCAGACCCCCCCCCCCTTCTTCTCCCTCCCTCACTCTCTCCCTCCCACCCACCCTCCCTCCCCCCCTCCCTCTGCCCATTCCCCGACGCCTTACTAGCATCATCAGCAGGGAGGGAGGGAGGGAGGGGGAGAAAAGAGAGAAGGGAGGGAGTGAAGGGGAGGAGAGAAGAGAGAAATGAGGGAGGGAGGGAGAAAGGGGGAGAAGAGAAGAGAGAAATGAGGGAGGGAGGAAGGGGGGGAGGAGATGGGGGAAGAGGGAGAGAGGGGTAGGAGAGCAGAGAGAAGAGAGGGAGGGAAGGAGGAAGGATGTGGGAGGAGAGACGGAGGAGAGGAGGGAAGGGAGAAGGAGGGAGGGAAGGAGGGAGAGAGGGAGAGACGTCTTTTTGATTTTTGATTTTCTTACGTGGATATAGCGATCTTTCCACCGGTGTGTTTGTCTCTGTCTCCCACTCCCTCCCTCCCTCCCTCCCTCCCACCTACGAACCCTACCCACCTCCCATTCCCACCCTCCAACCCACTTCCTCTCCCTCTCCCCTTTCCCCCTCCCTCCCCTCCTCTCCCCCACCCACCCACACCCGCCAGGTACCAACGAATAACTCTGTCTCCACAACATATATAAAAGGAGGCAATTTTCTGGGCATAATTACGGAGCATTTCTCACGTGCGTCTGATTCCCCCTCCGCGCCTCCCCGCTGTAATCGCGCGGAAATGACTTCATCTCCTGCAAGTGCGTGTATAGTAAACAATGGGCTGTGGGGGTACGGCCGCGTCTGCGAAAATGAGCATGAGAGAGAGAGAGAGAGAGAGAGAGAGAGAGAGAGAGAGAGAGAGAGAGAGAGAGAGAGAGAGAGAGAGAGAGAGAGAGAGAGAGAGAGAGAGAGAGAGATGAGATAAGATGAGATGAAATAACAGAAGAGAAGAGAGAAAAGAAGAGGAGACAGGAGACAGAAGACAGACAGACAGACAGAGATAATGAGGGGAAATACTCATTCACAATTTACAATGAGTTGCCGTCACAAATAACATCAGTCCTCTCTCGCCTCTCAAGCCCAGAGCTGGCCTGTGCTGGTCCACCACGAAAGTACCTGTGTCATTATTCATGAGCAGAGTGAGTGGTGGTTACATCTTGACCTGGCGAGATGGGGAGGAGGGAAGGAGGGAGGGAGGGAGGGAGGGAGGGAGGGAGGGAGGGAGGGAGGGAAGGAGGGTGGAGGGTGGGGTGGGAAGGAAGGAAGGAAGGAGGGAGGGAGGGAGGGAGGGAGGGAGGGAGGGAAGGAAGGAGGGAAGGAAGGAGGGAGGGAGGGGAAAGGGGAGAGGGAGGGAGGGAGAGATAAAGCAAAGAGCAAAACAGAACGAAAACAAACGCAAAATAAACTATTTTATCAAGAAACACACACACACACACATTACCCCCCCCCCCACACACACACACACATACAGACATAATACCAGGTCATTCAACAAACTCTGTCCTTGGTCCTCTGTTCATGCATTTCACTAAGTCAACAAAGACATTTAGCGAAGCAGAGGAGAAGCAGCGGTCAAACCTCAAAGCCACTTTCATTGTTTTTTTTTTTCATTAAACCATCATTCGAGAGCGATATTTCAGACTCCCTAAGCCTAAAATCTCTGTAAACTGTCAGAAATCCTGTTCCTTAAATTCAGAGGATGAAGACCTGGCCACGTGTGCGATTATAGGCCTATATGATTTAGGAATATTACATGGGCCTATGTGACTTAGAAATACAACAGGGTTTTATATGACTTAGGAATACACACAGCTATATGAATTAAGAATACACCTAGGACTTAGGAATACAAAACCTATTAATAAAATTTAGGAATACACATAGGCCTGTATGATTTAGGAATACATATATGTATAAACTACACATGAAATACACACAGCGCTATATGACCTAGGGATACATGCAAATCCACATATAACTTAGAAAAAACACATAGACCTACATTTTTCCCACAAAAGCACATGGCACGCAAGGGGAAAACAAACAGCCCACAACGCCATTTATGTTTGTTAAGTTCAACCTACATTAACTCTGCCCTGTTGGCCTGAAAGGAAATGTCATCGCCTGAATCCCAAATCGTGTTTTAATATTAATGCCAAACAAATAATCTAAATATAAATAAATAAATATATATATACATATATATATATATATATATATATATATATATATATATATATATATATATATATATATATATATATATATATATATATGTGTGTGTGTGTGAACGTTACTTGACTTTGCAATAGAAGTGAAACGTTTCACGACAGTGGATTCGGAAAGTAGTTTTGGAAGTAGGTAGATAGATAGATAGATTAATAAACAGATAGACAGATAGCTAGATAAACAGACAGACAGACACAGAAAGATAGATAGACAGATAAGTCGAACACACAGACACATGCATAGATACATACACATACACATCCAGACAGATAAACACACAAATATACAAATAAATCAATAAACAAGCAGGTAGATTATTACAGAGAGACAGACAGACAGACTAACAGAAAATCGCAGTTAAAGTGACCTCCTTGCCCGTCAACAAATCGAGGCCGATTCTCTTCACACCCTTGTTAATATTCGGTTTAAAACAAAGAGAAGGTGTATTTACGTAACACGTGTACACACACACACACACACACACACACACACACACACACACACACACACACACACACACACACACACACACACACACACACACACACACACACACACACACACACACACACACAACACCTGCTATTACTTTTACAACACGTTCATAAACATCAAACAGAAAGAGAGAGAAAAATAGTTCATGGCTTTATTTATTCATCTATTTGTAAATCTATTTATTTTGAGAGTTTGCCTGCCTCGTCTCCCTTGACAACCTTCCCTTCACAAAGTACCTGCGTCCCTTATTACACCCTAAATCCCCCTGCCCGAGGACCCTACACGCACCTAACCCTCCCTGCCTCCCTTAACCCCCCCCCCCCAGCACATAAGCTAGGTTATCTCCCTCAAGCTCGAGGTTAGGGTTCTAAGCTCTTCCTCCCTCCGTCTGTCTGTTTCTGTTTCTCTGTCTATTTCTCTCTTGATCTTCGCCCTCTCCTCACTCCTTCCCTCCCTCGATTTCACCCTTCTTCACTCTTTCTCCCTCCCTTCTTCTTTTCCGTCGTCTCCCTCTCCCTTCCTTCCCCAATCATCTCCTACATTCTCGTTCGTGAACACTCCAATCACTCCCTCTCTCTTCATCTCCACCAATATTCTCCCTCCCTCCCCCGCATCTCCACCAATATTCTCCCTCCCTCCCCCGCATCTCCACCAATATTTTCCCTCCCTCCCCCCCATCTCCACCAATATTCTCCCTTTCTCCCTCTTCATCTCCACCAACCTTCTCCCTCCCTCCCCCCTCCCACATCACCCTCCCAACCTCCCCCATCTCCACCAAACAACAGTAAGAAAACAGGGGGGGGGGGAGTGAGGGTGTGAGAGAGAGGATAAGAGAACTAGATATATAGGGCGGCCGGGGGGGGGCAAGGATGAGGGAGAAGGAGGTGAGGCAGGCAGTGAGGGAGAGGGAGGTGAGGGAGGGAGGGAGGCAGTGAGGGAGGGAAAGCTGACCCCCAGCTGAGCCCGACGCTACTAGGACTACCTTATCAGCCGGGCACGGATAGGCCACGGGGCTCTGCTGATAAGGCCGATAACAGGTAATTGGTTATTCAAGGGACCAGTTAACACAGGCCGGCGGCGCGCCCAGGGGCAAGGCGGCCGGAAAATCGAGTGCCAATGCCACGAGGAGGCGAGGGAAGGAACATAAGTCTGTGGGTTTTGCGTGCCTTGCTTCGGCTTAATGAATATGCAAATGGGGTAATGCCATTCATTAATTATAACTGTGAACTGTAATAACAGATGGGTACGTCTTCGTTAAAAGAGGGCAGAAGAAATTAAGCGGGAAGAGATATATATACACATGTGTGTATATATATACAATATACAATCAATAATATAACATTATATATATATATATATATATATATATATATATATATATATATATATATATGTGTATATATATAGTATATATATATTATATATTATATATATATATATAATATATATATATAAATTTATATATACACATTTGTATGTGTGTGTGTGTGTGTAATATATATTTATACATATACTAATATATATATATATATATATATATATATATATATATTATATAATATATATATATATGTATATATATATATGTAATCATCATCATTAACGGTAGGTTATGTTGAGCCGCGTGGTCACAGCTGTATCAATTGCAGTTTTTACATCGTTGTGATGCTTGGGAGTGAGTACGTGGAGGGTCCAGTTCCTTTCCACAGATATATATGATATATATACATATATACATATGTATATATATATATATATATATATATAATATATATATATATATATATATACACACATACGCATACGTGTATCTGTGTGTCCATTTCCTTTCTCCTCTTTGTTTCTTTTCTTAATTCCTTCTATGAGACAGAGAGAGAGAGAGGAGGGAGGGAGATAGAGAGAGAAGAGAGAGGAGGGGGGAGATAGACAGATAGATAGATAGATAGATAGATAGATAGATAGATAGACAGATAGATAGAGAGAGAGAAGAGAGAGAGAAACAGCGATACAAAGACACAGATAGATAGATAGATAGATAGAGAAAGAGAGAGAGAGAGAGAGAGAGAGAGAGAGAGAGAGGGGAGGAGAGAAGGAGAGAGAGAGAGGGAGAGAGAGAGAGAGATCGGAGAGAGGAGGAGAGAGAAAAGAGAGACGAGAGAAGAACGGAGATGAGAGAGAGGATGATTGAGAGAGAGAGAGGAGACGAGAGGGAGAGAGGAGAGAGGAGAGAGAGAGAGGAGAGAGAAAAGAGAAAGAGAGGGAGAGAGAGAGAGGAGAGAGAGAGAGAGAGAGAGAGAGGGGGGGTGGGAGAGAGAGAGAGAACCACCTTTCGAGGGTCACCTACCTTCAGTTGGCGCTGTGGGGGTTTTGCTCCTCAAGAAATCTTTCACCATCGTGAAGACTGTCTCGAAACTCTTCCAGCAATAAAATGTAGTTTTATGCCACACAATACATAACTACCATCGGAATGACTAGGGTAATATCTCTAACAAATATCACAGTTTCGAACTAAGTACAAAATATTTCCAAAAAATAACGTATCTGCATTGTACTGTACACCACACTTCTGGGCCCGAATCACTGTTTTGGAAAAAATCACACTATACACGAATCCTTCTCACTAAAGGCCACTTTAGTTTGCATCACATCACTGCTCATAAAGTATACTCTAATTAGTCACCATCACTGTCCGCAATCGACTGGATACAACGGTTATAAAAGTACAAATATGACGAAGTCGTTGTTGCTCGGTCATCTTCGGCTCCCTCTACATCCTTTCCCGTCCGTATCCCTTACTCGACTGACTTTCTGTTCATTCACTGATCGCGTATCCCCCTCAATACCCATGACGTCATAAGCTCCGCCCCCATCGCGGCCACTCAGCGAGCGTTGACACTGTATGTAAACAACTATTATTTTACAGTTTTCGGCGTCTCCCCGAGCAAATTTGTGTGTATACGAAAAGGGAGAAGGTGCATATGATTGTCTTTTACTAATTAACAAGCGTAAAAGAAGAAGGAAAATCTAAATAAAACCAAAAAACAGACGGTTTCTCCGCCAGAGAGGTAACGTGGCTCTGAAGTGATCCTACTGCAGCCATTTTTTTGCTTGTAAAGTTCGGTACCAAGACAAAAGAAAAAAAAGGAGCTGTTGCCACGGCCGCCTAAGTGCTAGGCTATGATAGGCTCCTAACTGTTCAGAACAACGGTGAACTTCAGGTGCCTTCAGATATATGCATGGTGTTCAGGTCCGCTGCAGGAGCTTCAGACAAACAAGAGCTGGATAATGAGTTGAATATCCTTGGCTGCCTGTTGTGCAGAGCCTTTGCCACACGAGACACTACTCATTTATCCTCCAGCACATTCCGAGCCACTGTCCTTCATCCGTTGCTTGTCATCCTGCACCTGTGGCCTTCCGCAATGTGGCACAAACACTCTTGCAAGAAAAAGGGGGAGATTATGCAGAGAGTGCCACCACTTTCTGGCTTACCTGACCCTGTGTCCTCTACCTGACCTTCGCCTCCGCCCGCGTGGCCCCCATCGCTCATCTCTCGGCCCTAACCTTCCATCTAACGATCATCTCCGGCCAGCCTACATGAGCTGCCCATACCTCCCGCTTAGCCTGCACCAATGACACACAACTCGTTTGCCCACACCCCTCCCTCTCCCTCCTTGGCCTATACATCGTCTCGCCGCACGTATCCTGTTCTGCAACTTCGCACTTAGCCGCAGCACACAAGCTCGCAGCGCCTTTGTTTACCGCATCCAGTCGTAGTTGCAAATATTTGAACGGCTCTTTGTAACTTAGCTCACATTCTCGCCACATTTTTTCTCGGCCCACGCATGCATGTCGTACACCTTACCTCATTGCCTCCTCCTCCATCATAGCTCACATCCTGCTGTCCTATACCTCCTACGCGGCCGGTTCGGTGAATCCTGTGTGTTCACCGTGCTTGTGATTTCAACTTGGTCATTTACCCCTTCTGGTATAAAATTTAACTTATGTAAGCTCATTTCGTGCTTTCAACACACGTAATGGAATACGCCTATACTATATTGTGAAGGGCTTTGTTTTATTTTCCATCTTGCTGTGTTTCATCCTTTTTACTCAAATGTTTATCGCCTACATTTCCCCTCGAATCAGCAATGAATACTTTTCAAACTTTTTTAAGTATATGTAACGAATATGGAAATGACGCTTCCCGAAGGAACCTCTCTCTGACCTTTTAAAGAAAGTTGAAATATGTATGGGCACTTGATTCCGCATTGGCAATTTACAGAGGTGCGTGCGTCATACCTCCCATGCGGGCAGCAGTCTTGCACCCACAACTACACAAATATTAACACTTCTGCGTATACAGTTTCTTCTGTACCATGATCACACAGCACGCAACAGATTCTACCTACAACGTCTACGCACGCAACGCAGACGTTATAGCCAAACAAGGAATGGAGAAATAACAACCACGAAACAGGCAACGGTAGACGAGATAAAAAAAAAAAAAGAATGTTGGGCTTCGGGATGTCGGGAAAAGTAAGGAGTTGTTAGGGTGGTCAAAATCTTGGGTATGATAAACAAACAAGGAAGATAAGAGGACACGATGTTTGAAGAAGAAGGAAAAGAAGAAGAAAAGAAGATTTTCAATATATTTTGAAGATCTGGTTTGCGAAGAGTTCGAAACGTCACTTTAAATAGGGTTAAGGGTATTGTTATAAGGGATAGAGGACGTAAAATAGGCACCTGAACAGGAAAGGAAGAAACAGAAAGGCCAAAAGAAAGTCTACAGAACACACTTGTACATGTTATCGAGAACATGAAGAGGTCTCTCCAGGGTAAGTAAAATTCCTCCTGGTAGCATCGTCCGAGCCGTGTTGGAAGGTGAGGAGAAGGTGGTACAGGAATGTATATCTGAGAGAGAGAACAGAGAGTGGCACTGTGTAGCGAGGTCTTCTGGGCACCCTGGCAGACACGTCCGTCTCCCCGTCGCCCACAGCACCCTCTCGTCTGGGCTTTCTATGCTCGGATTCCTCGCGACAATGGGGAAGGCATCGAAGGGGGAAGACAGTGCCTCTCAAAACGGACGAATGGGAGGTGATAGCGCGAGACGGCAGTAACGCTCCTCATGCCTCGAGAGGGATAGGTGAGGGATCAGGATCAAAGACAGTCGTGGCACAGTGACGGCACTGAGCTGAAGGCGATAAACAACGAGGGTAAACGGCACCTCGGCTGGCTCTGACGGCAACGGGGACGCGTGAGGGCACTGTCTATAAAGCCGGGCATCGGACAAAGGCGGAGTTCGACGTATCTCCCGGATCTTTTACTGTTTCACGTCCCCCCTTCAGGCTTCGGCAGATCTCCGCTCAAGGAACCAACCGTCACAAGTGGACCATCAACCGTCGCCCTGGCCACTACACCCTAAGGGGGCGTTCCAAGGGTGTAGTGGGTACACCCTCAGAGGGAGGAGGCACGCTCACAGGCTTACACTAATACGAAAAACGGAAGAAAGGGCAGGAAAAAATATTGAATGTAGTGTTTATTTTGTTCATCTGATTGTGACTCTTTGGAAGTACGGATTATGTTCAAGCGTTAAAAAATACAACGCTTAAGCTAGAAGATCGATCTTATCTCATTCATTTAGAGACAGCTCAAGTGGCTAGTCCTATAATTTGGACCGTTAAAAGATTTCTCTTACGCCTACAAAAGTATTCATTAATTTTCCTTCTCTCTGCAGATACGACAGGTCTCGGGTGCGTGTCGGGTCGGTCGCCAGAACACCGGAACCTGGTTTTTATGGTGCCTCTGATTACTATGCCCGAGGTCCCTCTCTCTTTCTCCCTCTGCTGACCCAACCGAGAAGCCCTTGCCGCCTCGTCCGCCATCTTCACTCGCCCCTCTCCTTAGGCACAAAAGCCCCCTTGCACATGGCCTCGGTCGTCTCGTCTCGCCTCCGTCCATTAATATTTCTCGTTTTTCGATTCCAAACACAGGTAAATAACCGGGTAAATCTATCGTCAATATTTACCTCCGTCGACGCTTCCCTCGGTGAGAGCCCCACTTCTACAAGCCACTAGAGTCATCCTTATCCACTGTTGACCTTTGCTGCCTCCCCTGATCTCTGCTCTAAGTGCCACCTTCTCTTTCTCTGCCCTCTAGTGCCACTCGCCCTCACAGCTGCCTTTCCACCGTTGCATTCATCGAGCTTCGTTGCATAACCCGTTGCAGAGAGCTTTCTTCGTCTAGTCTGTTGATGAGTCAGGTGAAAGAACACATCTCCTGACACGAGAGGCCGCCATGGTTGGAGAAGTACAGCGCCCAGCCCGCGTGATGCAGTATAAATCTTGGTTGATTAGTACAGCAGCTGAGGGTAGGTTACTGTCAGCCTTCTCTCTCTCTATCTCTCTGTCTCATCCTACCTCCCACCTTCCTTCCTTCCCTCCCTCCCCCCTCTCTCTCTGTCTTCCAGCCTCTCGACCCTTGCCTCATCCTATCCTCCCTCTCCCCTACACCCACCCCTACCCCTTCCCTGTGTGAGCCTCGACCACAGGTAGACTAACTGTGAGTCATACCACCTGCCCGGGTAGTTCCTCGGGCCTCTCCTCTGTGGCCATGAAAGATCAGGTTCGGGTGCTTACAACACACATAGTTTTCTGCATACAAGATATGGAAGGAGTACTTTCAGAATCCTGTTACTGAAGCAACGAGGGTGTGAGTTTATCGGTAACTTGTGAGGGTGTGGGATTTCATGAAATCATTGTACATTCCTCTACTGTTGGGTGAGGAAGGGAAGAGTAGATACGATTTATTGTAGAGTTCAGCAAGAAGGAATTAAGGGAAAATACAGAAGACTATCATTGTATCCGAGGTAGATCGACCTCGCCAGCGTTCACGAAGGACCGAGAAACACAAGGATGTTCGTTATCAGCTCGTGTGTTTGGGTGAGTGTGTGGCAGCGGTCCCTTCCCTCCCGCGCTCTCACTCACACTAGCGGCTGGTCAGGGTCTAACGCCTTATTTGGTCACGTGGCCTGTTGGGACGGCGCCCAGGTGACCACATCGTCGCATTTCATTCTTTATTTTGGCGAAAACCTTTCGTTCATTCACTTTGCTCCGATTGTACAAGTGCCATAGGGATTAGCCCAGCTCCTTTGGGCTCCTTGCAGATTGGCGAATCATAGACATGGTCGTCAAAAACCTGGCTTTGCTCGGGAGACTGCATAGTCACCTTTCCCTGAGTGACGTCACGTGGATAAAGACACTTACAGTGGTGTTTAACTCCAGCATTGTCAATAAGAACTTGCCTGAATTCTGGAAACAGAAGAATCGCGAATTCCACACAAACTCCTCTCGGTACCAAAATTCTGTGCTGTAATTGCAGGACAGAGAGAGAAAGCAACAGTAACTGAATTTTAAGTCACCCTTTGGCAGTCTCGACGTAATATCTAAAAGCTATTCCACACTATCACGCAACGTACACCTCCCAGCGTCCATATTTTTTCCCCACTCTCCTCCTTATAATCTTGTTCTTAATTGGAAATGGTTACTTGAAATGTCACATACCTTACTGAGTCAAGACTTGCATGTTGTGTAAAATTCCAACTGTTGCCAACACCCTCCCCCAACACCAAAAAGAATTATAAGTTATCTCAATAATTTCCTGAGTTTTTGACATCGTCCAGCTCATGTAGGCGAGCAACACCTCACACTTCACATTCTGATGTCATGGGCAAAGTAGTTCCTACATTTTTTTAAAAATACATACTGTGAACTCCATGTTAATGTAGGTTTTGGTGTCAGGTGCTGGGAGGAAACGAACATAGCCTTTGCAGATACACGAATTAGTATTAAATTTCGTATTTGGGATGGTACTAATAAGCGTAATGGTTACGTGATAATGATAATGATAATGGTAATATTAGCGGTGATGATGATGTAGATAACTGTCATAGTAATTGTTATGATGGTGATAGGGATGATGATGATGAAAATAATAACAATACCAATTATGATAGTAATAACAGTGACCATAAAGACAAGATATTAATTATAGCAATATTAATAATGATATTAATGATGACAAAAATAGACGTGATGATAATCAGAATGACGATAAAATTAAAATAAAATGAAAAAAAAGGAAGCAGAAAAAATAATAATTATAAAAAGAAAACAAAAATAAAGAAAAATGATAATCACAATAGCAACAACAAAAATTACTATCCTAACTTAACCGTAGACCACATCCTAACCTAACTTAACCTAACTGAACGTAACTAAACCTAACTTAATCTAACTTACCCTAAAATAACCTAATTTAACCTTAATCTGACCTAACATAACCTAACTTAACCTACGTCAGCCTGTGCCTTGGAAACCTCAGTATTATCCACATTCTGACAACTAAATACAAGATTTTCTCGTACTGTACATTGTGTGTGTTGTTATTGTTATCATTATTATCATCATTATTATTATTACTATAATCATCATCATCATCATCATCATCACCACCACCACCACCACCGCCGCCCCACCACCACCACCACCACCACCGCCGCCACCACCGCCGCCACCACCACCACCGCCCCACCACCGCCGCCACCACCACCACCCCCACCACCCCACTCACCATCCACCATC
>NC_051425.1:11691926-11695049 GCF_015228065.2 Penaeus monodon | reverse complement strand
CTTTTCCCTCCCTCCCACTCTCTTCTGTCGTCCCGCTCATTCTCTTCCTGTTTTTGCCAAAACCTGTGTGAGTGTGAATGGTCATTTCTTGTAACCCGACAGATAAGGAGTGAAAGAATATTGAGGGTCTCGCTGGAGTATCGCAGTAACCGGCATCTCTCTCGTGTAAACTGCTTCTCTATATCTTTTGTTTCTCGTATTTACACACAAAAAAAGAAAAACGAAAGCATAAAATACATTAATAATATCTAAAAATGAAATGAGTAATAATAATATTCAAATCTCAGGTTGATAGCTATGGCGATGGAACATATGAACAGTTATAATTGAGGCCAAACATGGGTTCTTCTCATTAGGTCACTGCTATTACCGAAACGGGTTCTTTTGTTCTGTGTCACTGTTCGTGGCTAGTTGTGTCTGGAACAGAATACATGATCACTGCATGCCGGTTGCTGCCTGACTTTGCATGTTGTGGTATCCTCTCTCTCTCTCTCTCTCTCTCTCTCTCTCTCTCTCTCTCTCTCTCTCTCTCTCTCTCTTCTCCTCTCCTCTCTTCTTTTCTCTCTCTCTCTCTCTCTCTCCTCTCTTTCTCTCTCTCTCTCTCTCTCTCTCTCTCTCTCTCTCTCTCTCTCTCTCTCTCTCTCTCTCTCTCTCTCTCTCTCTCTCTTTATCCCTCTCTCCTTCACTCCCTCCCTCTTCCTCTCCCACTCTCTGCCTCTCTCACTTCCTTCCTCCCTCCTTCCCTCCCTCTCTCTCTTTTCTCTCTTTCTGTGTCAATGTTTATGCTTCACGTAAAAGGAAGAAGTAAATTACTCCACACGAATATTTTTTATCACCTAAGAACTGATTTCATTCATTCATTCATTCATTCAAAAGTAATTGTGGTTTGTGGGACGAAAAGCGTGTGTGTGTGGCTGCAGGTGGAGAATGCCTTTGCATATATAATTATTATTATTATTATTATTATTATCATCATTATTTTATATATATATATATATATATATATATATATATATATATATATATATATATATATATATAATATATATATATATATATATATATAATATATATATATATATATATATAATATTTTTTTTTTTTTTTTTTTTTTTTTTTTTTTTTTTTTTACAGTATTTTTTTTCTCTCTTACTGTGTCTTGTTCTTAGTGTTTTTTTTTTTATCTTACATTTTGTCTTTTTTATTTGATCATATTTTGTTTATATCCTTTTTTTACTGTTTTTTTTTTCGTTACTTTATTGTTTTTTATAATTTTTTTTCTTATAGTTGGTCTGTTTACTTATTATTTTCTTGTTATACTTTTTCTTGATTTCATTTTTCTCTTTCGCTCTTTTGTCATTTTATTTTCCTCCTCCATCTCCTCTTTCTGCTTCTCTACCTCCTCTTCCTGTTCATTTTTCACCTCCCCTTTTCCTTCTTTCTCCTCTTCTTCCTCTTCCTTCTCCTTCTCTTCCTGCTCTTCTTTCTTCTCCTCTCCCCCTCCGCCTCCCTTTTCCTCTCCCTTCTCTTCCTTTTCTTCTTCATCTCCTTCTTCCTTTTCTTCTTCTCCCTCTTCCTTCTTCTTCTTCTTCGTCATCATCTTCCTCTTCCTCTTCATCACATACATCTTTTTTTTTCTTATTCCTTTTTCGAACGTAGGATGACAATGATTTTTTTCTACTTGCGTTCTTTTCATGAATCGCGATGTTGGTTCAGAGCGACTCATGGCATATTTGGCGACGGCTCATGTGCGTTCTGTTTTTTTTATTATTGTTAGCATTATTATTCTTTTTTTCATGCTCATTCTTAGTTCTATGCGCGTTCTTGTCTTCTTATTATTATTATCATTTTTATCCTGTTATTCTGTCATCGTTATTATTGTGATTCTGTTTGCCACCATTTTTGTCATTATTGTCATGGTGATCAGCATTATCATCATCACCATCACTATCACATCTTCCTCCTCCCCACACCATTCCCTCAACATCACTATCATCACTATCGCCACCATCACCACCATTCTCCTCATCATTATCACCATCACTATCACCACCACCATCACCACCATCCTCCTCCTCATCATCACCATCACCACTAACCAGACTTACCAAGAATCTTATAATGAAACCCAATCATTACCAAACGCCAAAAAATAATCACCAACACATCACCGACAAACCCCCTTCCTCCCTCCCCCTCCCTCCCCCTCACCTCCCGTTTTTTTTCTCTCCTACACCAACACATCGACAACAAATCCCCCCCCCCTCACCCCCTCCTTTTTTTCTCTCTCTCTTTCTTTCTTTCTTTCCAATCCCCCCCTCGCCCCCTCCTTTTTTTTCTTTCTTCCTTTCTTTCCAATCCCCCCCCCCTCGCCCCCTCCTTTTTTTTCTCTCTCTCTTTCTTTCTTTCTTTCCTACAGCCTTGCGATTTCCTGTTGATTAGGACGATATCAAGAAGCGGCCGGTCAGAATATCCGATGAGGGAAAGTAACATTTCTCGGATAGTGAGGCGGGAGGAACGACAGGCGGAAAGGGGGTGGGGAGGAGGGGGAGAGGGAGAGGGAGGTGTTGGGGGAGGAGGGGGAGAGGGAGAGGGAGGGTGTTGGGGAGAGGGGGTGAGGGAGAGGGAGGGTGTGGGGAGGAGGGGTGAAGGGAGAGGGAGGGTGTTGGGGGAGGGGTGAGGGAGAGGGAGGGTGTTGGGGAGGAGGGGGTGAGGGAGAGGGAGGGTGTTGGAGGAGGAGGGGGAGAGGGAGAGGGAGGGTGTTGGGGGAGGAGGGGGAGAGGGAGAGGGAGGGTGTTGGGGGAGGAGGGGGAGAGGGAGAGGGAGGGTGTTGGGGGAGGAGGGGGAGAGGGAGAGGGAAGGTGTTGGGGGAGGAGGGGGACAGGGAGAGGGAGGGTGTTGGAGGAGGAGGGGGAGAGGGATGGAAGGAGGGAGGGAAGGAGGGAAAGAAAGGGGAGGGAGGGAGGGGGAGGGAGGGAGAAATAGGTAGATAGACAGATAGATAGATATAGAGAGACTAGAGGAGAAAGACACAGACAGACAGAGAAAAATGAGAGAGAGAAAGAGACAGACAAACACACACACACACACACACACACACACACACACACACACACAGAAAGA
>NC_051425.1:11674426-11679426 GCF_015228065.2 Penaeus monodon | reverse complement strand
AGAAAATGATGATGACGATGATGACGATGAAGCTAATAATGATAATAATGATTAAATAAAGATATAACGCATCCGGTTCACATATCGTATAACGTAAAAACCTCACAGAATTATGGAACTATTTTCGTATTTAAACACACGATAACTGAATACGTACGAAATGACAGAAAAACGGCAAAGCCAGTTTGTGCCATTGCAACATGAACAATGTAAATTATCCCTTATCTGGTATTCCTGACAGATGCCCCCCACCCCCCTTCCTACCCTCCCCCTCTACCTCTTCCTTACTCGCCTCCCCTTCCTCCCTCCTCCCTACTTTCTCTATCTTTCTCCCCTCTCCTTCATCCTCTTTCTTCCTCACTCCTCTCTCCCTCCTTCCTGATCTTTCTACTTTCTCTCCTTTTCTCTCTCTCTCCTCCTTCCTTCTCTTTCTCTTCTCTCTCTCCTCCTTCCTTCTCTTTCTCTACTCTCGTTCCTTACTTCCCCTTCCTTTCTCCTCCCTGCTTGTTTCTCCTTTCAATTTCATCTCCTCCCCCATTCCCCCTCCCTATCTCCTCCCTCCCTCACGTACTCTCTCTCTCCCCATCTCCTTCCTCCCCTCTCCCCACCCCATCCCATCCCACCCCCTCTTTCCCTCCTCCCCTCTCCCCATTCTTCCTCTCTCACCCCTCGCCCCTCCTTCACCTACTCCGCCTCCTCCCCCTCCCTCCTCCCCTCCGCCTCCCCCCTCCCCCCTCCTTCCCGTGTCCTGGAGTCTATACCACGAGTCGACCGAAAACTCACTCATTAATATTCATGTCTAGGAAAGTTCCCACGAAAACACGGTGCTTCTTCCGTGCTCCTCATAACAGACACACACTGAAGAGATGTTCGCACGCATTTCACAGACAGAGGGACAGAAGCAGAGAGGGTATGAGGCGGACAGACAGACAGACAGGCATAGTCGGACAGATATAGAGAGGGTGAGAGGCAGATGCAGAGAGGGTGAATGACAGACTGATAGACAGACAGACAGATATAGAAGGACAGGTATAGAGAAGGTGAGAGAGACAGACAAAAACAGACATAATAGAACATGTACAGGGAAGGTGTGTGTGTGCGTGTGTGTGTGTGTGTGTGTGTGTGAGAGAGAGAGAGAGAGAGAGAGAGAGAGAGAGAGAGAGAAAGAGATTAGGACAGGTACAGAGAAGGTGAGAGACAGACAGACAGATAGACTTTTAGTAAATTTCCAAAAAGTATAACGGGACAGTATAGAATCATGTGATTATCGAAGAGGATGTCGTAATAATCAATTTGTCTTATCGTGAACCAGAAGAGTTTTTTTTTATGTGAATCTATTTTGCATACGAAAGGGGTATGGTAAAGTCCGTGCACTGCATCTCAAAAGTGTGGAAATTTGCATAAAAATAGACGTCTATGGTTGTTTTATTTCTCCGTTTATATTGCAGGCTGTATACATTATATACATTAAACCACGCAATATAGAGGTTTGAATAAGCAGAAAAGGAGTGTTTTATTATTTGTTTTTATCTTTTATTTGTGTTTTGCGTCGATGGGTGGATGCATGTACACACACACACACACACACACACACACACACACACACACACACACACACACACACACACACACACACACACACACACAAACATTTGCTCACATTCTAACTCAATCTACCATTACACATCCACACAGCGTACACACACGTATGCGCACATGTGTATTAACAAACCATTACTCAATTATACAGACATTGAGACACATCTGTTCACCAGGGAACGCAAGAACACAAGAACAGGGGCAAGAACAGCAACGCAAAAAGCATGAACACAAGAATAAGGCCAAGAACAAGAACAGGAACAAAAGACAAAAACAGAAACAAAAAAAGAACAAAACACAAGAACAAGAACAGAAACACAAAAACAAGAACAAAGACAAAAAACAAGACCAGAACCACAAAAATCAACAACAGCAACAAAAAAAAAAGCACAAATCACACGAACAAGAACAAGAACAAACCAAATGAACAAGAAATAAAGTCCTCCCCCCCCCCCCTTGTTAATGAACCCGATTGTCAGCTGCTGTGCTGCTACGACCCAAGCGTAGTAAGAGGGAGGGTCGTTTTCATTAAAGTCTATAGTGCGTGTCGTTGTTGCTGCTACGGAGTCGTTTACTGTAATTAGCGCTTGTTGGGATCCAAAGAGCTTTTTTTGTTGTTTAAAAGGGGGGTTGGGGATGGGGAGAGGGGGTTGGGGATGGGGAGAGGGGGTTGGGGGAAGGGAGGGAGAGGGTGGAGAGGGGGAGGGATGGGAATGGGAGGGATGGGGAGGGAGGGAGAAAGGGGTGGGAAGGGGGGGGAGAGGGGAGGGAAGGGAAGGAGAGGGGGGAGAGAGGGGAGAGGGAGAGGAGAGAGGAAAGAGGGAAGGGAGAGGGGGAGGGGGACGAAAGGGAGAGGGGGAGAGGGGGGGAGATCGCTTCTCTTTGCGCTTCTGTGGGAATTCTTTTTGACATAAAAAAAGAAAAAAGGAAAAAAGGCATTTTAAGAATTCTTTTTGTCGTCTTTATTTTGTTATATATTTTTTTCTTCTAACTGTTGTATCGTGATTTTTCTTATAACAATAATTGTAAAAAAATTATCAAATTTGGGTGTTTGTATTACGAGTCATCATAACACAAACAGCAATCTTTAGTTAAGTATGTATTCTATATATCGACTCACAAAGACGTTCTTTTTCTTTTTTTAATATGTGCATATCCTCTGAAATCACACACACAGAGGGATATTTATGTAAATGCGTAGCCTATAGCAAACCACACGATTTTTAAATACGCATGTATCCTCTATCGAGTCACACACAAGGACAACGGTTATTAACTAGGTGCGTAGCCTCTACCGAAACAAACACATAAAAAAAAAAAAAAATGTCCACCTACAGCAAATCACACATAAAGACAACGATATTTTAAATATGTGTCTGGGCTATTTCAAAACACACACAAAAAACATCGATTTTTAAATATGTGCGTAGCCTATACTGAATGAAACACAAAGGCAAAGGTTAATAAATATATGTCTGGATATAGCAAATCACGCGCCATATATGTTTGGCTATAGCAAATCACAAAGCCAACGATATATATATATATATATATATATATATATATATATATATATATATATATATATATATATATATATATATATATAAAATGTCTGGGTTATTTCAGATCACACACAAAGACAGCGATTTTTAAAAAGGCGCGTAACACATGGCGAGTCATACGAAGTACAAATGACCCCAACCATACCCAGAATTGTACTCTAGAACCCCAGACTCAATAATGCAACGGGTCACTGTACGAGAGAAACAGTCGCTGAACAAGAAACAGGTTACTGCTCACTGCAAGACGTAGGCCATCCACATTTCTTGCAAATGATTGATAGCGAGTTTTGCCGACAGCTCTCAGTGGGCGGGCAGCGGCAGGATTGAGAATTGCTCGAAAAAATGTATTTTCTTATTTTTTTTCTTTCTTTCTTTCTTTCTTCTTCTTCTTTTTTCTTCTTCTCTCTCTCTCTCTCATTCGTGAGGTTAACTCTCAGTAAAATGCCAGTTGTGGGGTATGTAATCATTTAGCGTTCTCAGAGGGGCAGTAGCTTGTTCTCCTGTTCTGCCTGTCTGTCTGTCTGTCTGTCACGGTAGCTATCGATCTAATTTGGTTGAGTTTCTGCATCAAGTCAGGCAACCTGTTTGACTGTCCATATAACTACCTCTCATGATCTCTCTCTCTCTCTCTCTCTCTCTCTCTCTCTCTCTCTCTCTCTCTCTTTGAGTATGTGTTTGTATTTGTGTGTGTGTGTGTTTGTTTGTGTGTGTGTTTGTTTGTGTGTGTGTGTGTTTGTGTCTATGTACAGTTATATGCATGTCTGTGTATATGCATATCTACATATGCATGCGGATATTCATGTGTACATGTGTGTGCATGTACAGCACGCACGCACACGCACATATTCCAGCAACAGTGCGTCTTGTTCCCCGAGTGAGGACCCAGCCCCTCTTTAACCACGGCAGTCCCACCATTCCCTGTCCAACCAGCACTTGTTTGCTTAAACCGTGATCACACAGTTACTGCTTCTGCCTCGAGGAGGGAAATCAAGTGAAATTGTCCCACCTCGCTATTACGTGATAAAGGCATTATAATCTTTTCATTACTGCGAGAATCTTGGGTCACGCCAACGCAAAACAGTCCCAGGGCCTAGGACCTTCGCAGAAGGCCTTGCGGTGGAGCAGAGAACGTTGTTTTAAGAGGTATGTGGCGGTGCTGTATTTATAGGCGTGATTGTCATTGCTTGTTTGTTTGTTTTTTCTTGGTCATAGAGCATTGTAGCAGATGTGAAAAACGACTGATTGGCAATAAGCATTATGAACCTCTATCTAGCTATCTTTTTTTCTCTTTCCTTTTCTCTTTCTTTCTCTTTTTTGGTGTTGTTATCTGCTGGTGTTTTGTTAGTTATATTGGCAGTAGTTGTAGGTGTGTATTGTCTGACTTGTAGATGTGTTGTTGCATGGATAGATATGTTGTTACAGGCGTGTAATATCTATTATTATACTTAAAATGTGTTATTATGTTGATAGGTTCGTGTTATAAAAAAAAAAAAAAAATAATAGTTTTTTTTCTTAAGCGTTGTAATATCTATAGATATGATTGTTATATTTATAGGCTTTTATCGTTCTGTATTTTTTGTCTCTAATAGGTCTGTGTTATAGTAATATGTTTATATTGATATTGCAATTGTTATTTTGTGTATAATGGTGATGATGATTATTGTAATAGATAATATAAAACGGTTAATGATTACATTAATTCATTCAATCAGGAATTATTATCAGATATCTTTCTGTTTAGAGAATCTTAAAAAAAAAAGTAAATAATGAATAATTTTTTCCCCTTCTTCCTCTCTCCCTCTTTCTCTCTTTCTCCTTCCTTCCCCCTCTCTCTTT
>NC_051425.1:11664426-11666926 GCF_015228065.2 Penaeus monodon | reverse complement strand
CCTGGAATCGCGATTTTAAAACCTTAAGCTCAGAACTTAGATCAAACTTACCTTCTGTATTAACTGTTTTCAAAATATATAGCAAATAATCATAAAAAAAACTATGGATAAAAACAACAAAAACAAACAAACTTCAACAGAAATATCATATATTTCTGACGAAGCTATTATCGAAACCGGTCAGATACATCTCCTGTGCTGTTGAAGATCTCCAATCTCATTCATATCTTCTCTACATTCGTCGCAATGAACCTGCTTCACTTAGGCATGTGAAGCGTCTCGAAGACCCACTTAGTATGTACGAACTCCAGCGCGACAGTTTCTTCGCTGTAGGTTCTCTTCTTCCCCTTCCCTGCGTTCTGTGCCCTCTCACGATTACGAATTCTATTTTTTTTCTCTCTTCCTAACATTTATCCTCGTCTCTCTTTCCCTCCTCCTATCTTCCTCCAACCTCTTCTCCTTTCTTCCCCTCTCTTTCACCTTCTCGTCCTCCTCCTCCTGATCCACGGTTCATCAGTCCCTCTTCCTCTTCATTCGTCAAAATACGGAATGGTCATTGGGCTGATGATCCGTGGCATCCCAAACGAATCATTTTTGGGATGTGATCAGGAGCTATGAAACAAGACAAAGTAAAGGCCCCCATTTTTTTTCTTTGCTCGCCGTTCCATCTAACTAGGAATGCGATCTCTGTCGGTTGTTCAGTCTGACTAAACTCCCGCCAGACATATTCTGCATCTGTCGTGTACTATCACTGTTGTTTGGGATACATCCGGTGTTTTGCCAACGGCAGGTGTTGGGAATAAGGCCTTTGTCCTCCAGGTGTGTTAATAAGCTCTACCAGGTATGTAAACACGTTGTCCTTGGTCTATAGACTCGTTGGCTTTTGTGAACCCGCTGTCCTGAGATTCCAATCCTGTTGCGTTTATAGGATTTGAATGTATAAGGTGTCTGATCACATTTTTTTTTTTTGAATCTCCATTGAATGAAGTCTTATTTATGTCAGAAAATGCAAGTTGAAATCATGTCTCTTGCATTAAACCAATTATTTATAAAAGAGAGCATTAATATCTTCCAAGACATGATGAATAGACTTTCTGTACATGTTATATGTACTCCTTGTATGCTTTATTGTACTTTATTCATATCCCTGTATAACGTAATTCACAATTTCAAGCAGTAATAGACAGAAAACAACAAGAAACAACAGTAAGTTGGAAGATGCTTACGAAGGGAACGCAAAGGTCGACCGGTGTGTGTGTGTGTGTGTGTGTGTGTGTGTGTGTGTGTGTGTGTGTGTGTGTGTGTGTGTGTGTGTGTGTGTGTGTGTGTGTGTGTGTGTGTGTGTGTGTGTGTGTGTGTGTGTGTGTGTGTTTATGTGTATGTGTATGTATGTAAATGTACATTTGTGTATATGTACATGTATGTGTATATACACGTATATATCCATATATATGTATATACCCTTCCATGTATGTATTACCATACGTGCACCCGTAAGTGAATGCACCCATGTGTATGTGCGTACGTATGTGCAATCATTCGTGCGTATCATTGCAATGTAGCCTCTCAGGGTGATTATGTTGTAACCTCGACACTGTACCGTCTACCGCTGTTCATCGAAGCGCGACTCATCCCTTTCCCCAAGTACAAGGACATTCCGAATAAGATCCCAGATTATGCCTTCGATTAGTGCATTTTCTTGTCGTGATTCAGTACTAATGACGTTGGAATCATCCGTGTATATCAATGATTAATTAGTTAAGTAGTTAGGGGTATCTTTATGTAATAACGGTGGTCACTCTTATACAGTAATGATTTATCAGTTAAGTTAATTAGGTATGATGACGTTGGAGTCATCATTATATAATTACTAGTTATTTTAATTGGTTATCCTAGTATAATAATAGCGTTGAGTGATCATCATATAATAATCATCAGTTAAGTCGTCTCTCTAACATAAAATCAGGTTTGGTAGGAATATGATATTAGTTGAAACTTCACAATGTTAAGGGTACAAGTTACGTCGAGGAATACTGAATTCTCATGATACTGAAGCAAAAATTTAGGGGAATGGTCTTAGCATGGGAAGAGACAGATAGATAGATAGATTTAGGTAGATATTGATATTTAAATAGATAGGTTAATTGGAAGATAAATAGGTAGATAGAAACGCAGACATATATATAGATAGACAAACAGACAGGAAGACAGGAAAGCAGGCAGGCAGGCAGGCAAGTAGTCAGGCAAGCAGGCAGGCAGGCAGATAGATAGATAGGTATAGATAGATATTGATATTTAGATAGATAGGTTAATAGGAAGGTAGATAGGTAGATAGAAAGACATACAGACAGACAGATAGATAGATAGATAGATAGATAGACAGATAGATAGATAGACAGACAGACAGATACACAGACAGATAAGTAGATTAATTACGAATAGCAGTAAGTAGACAGTAGGTAAGCAGGACTAGAGCAGGTAGCAACACGGTATGATAGGG
>NC_051425.1:11654426-11656926 GCF_015228065.2 Penaeus monodon | reverse complement strand
TTCTCCTTTCTGCATTTTTCTTCTTCTTCTTCTTCTTCTTCTTCTTCTTCTTAGGAAGAGGAGGAAGAGGAGGAGGAGGAAGAAGAAGAAAAAGAAGAAGGAAAAAAAACAATTCTAATGTTGTATCGTCTCCTTTCTGTGTGTTTTCTTCTCTTCCTCCTCCTACTCCCTTTTCTTCTTCTTCTACTACTACTACTTTTATTTATTCTTTCCTCTTTTCCTCCTCCTCCTGCTTCTTCCTCTTCCTCTTCTTCTTCGTCTTCTTCTTCTTATTATTATTATTATTATTACATCTTCTTCTTCTTCTTCTTCTTCTTCTTCTTCTTCTTCTTCTCCTTCTCCTTCTTCTTTTTTTTTCTTAGGAGGAGGAGGAGGAAAGAAAAGAGAAAGGGGGGGAGAAGAAGAAAAAGAAAAAGAAATAGTAGTAGCAGTAGTAGTAGTAGTAATAGTAGAAGAAGAAAAAGAAGAAGAAGAAGAAGAAGTAGGAGAAGGAAGAAGAAGAAAAAAAAGAGAAAGAAGAAGAAGAAGAAGAAGAAGAAGAAGAAGAAGAAGAAGAAGAGAAGGAAGAAGAAGAAGAAGAAGATGAAGATAAAAAACCCTGTCCTCCGCTGTAATATCTGTGTTTCTGCGTGTTTTTACTGAAGGAAGATTAATGTTGACCGAGACTTGGCTACCACTTGCGAGGGTCAACGAGGAATGATGTGCGCCAGAGAACGCTGAGGTAATCGCTTGTTGTGGCGCGGTAAACGGAGGGAGGGAGGGAGGGATGGGAGGGAGGAGGAGGATGGGAAGGAGGGAAAGGAGGGAAGTGATGGGAATGGCGGGAGGGAGGGATTGGGGAGGGATGGAAGGAGGGATGGGAGGGAGGGAGGGGGGATGGGATGGGGGGAGGATGGCAGGGAGGAGGGATGGATGGGGAGGGAGGGAGGGAGGGATGGGAGGGAGGAAGGAGGGTGGGAGGGAGGGAGGGAGGGAGGGAGGGATGGGAGGGAGGGAGGGAGGAGGATGGGGAGGGAGGATGGAGGGAGGGAGGGATGGGGAGGGAGGGAGGGAGGGAATGGGAGGGAGGGAGGGAGGGATGGGAAGGAGGGAGGGATGGGGAGGGAAGAGGGTGGGGAGGGAGGGAAGGCTGGGAGGGAGGAGGATGGGAGGAAGGGAGGAGGGGAATGGAGGGAGGGATGGAGGTAGGAGGGAGGGAGGAGGGAAGGAGGAGGGGGGAAGGAGGGAGGGAGGAAGGAGGGGAAGGGAGTGAGGGAGGAAGGGAAGGAGGGAGGGGATGGGATGGGAGGGAGGGGATGGGAGGGAAGGGAGGAGGGAGGGACAACAACAACAACAAAAATGATAATATATAATAATAATAACAACATTAATAATAATAATACCAACAGCAACAACAGTAAAAACAACAACAGTAAAAGCAACAACAGTAAAAGGAACAACAAATCACCAACAAAATGCCAACAAAAATGATATAAAAGAAAAACGATGTGTTTCGCCCGCCATGCAGCCATTGCGCATCCTCATCTGTCTCTCGTTTCTTCCAGAAAACCTTCACTTTTTTCATATATATATATATATATATAGATATATATATATATATATATATATATATATATATATATAGTATATATATAGATATATATTTTTTTTTTTTTTTTTTTTTTTTTTTTATTCTACTTTGTTGTAGGAAATATAAGGCAAAGGCGGAACAGCTTTTGTTAAGATATAATTAAGCAGAGCAGCGGAGTGGAGAGTCGAGTGCTTTTTAATATCCGTTTCGTGATTCGGACGGAAATAAAAATAAGGAAGATGGGGGTGGGGGTGGGGGTAGAGATGGAGGGGGGGGGGTTAAGTACGTGCTTTTCGGTTGTTGCATTTTTGATGTTGTGTTTGTTTTTACTTCGTTTCCTTGTCCTTTGTTTTAATATTTTTTTTCGTGCTGCGAGTTTCATATCAACTGTTTTATTTCTTCTCACACGGACACGAACGTAAACACACACACACACACACACACACACACACACACAACACACACACACACACACACACACACACACACTACACACACAGACACTACACCCACACCTTTCCCTCCTCCCTCCTTCCATATCCCACACCTCTCCCCTTTTCCCTCCTCCCCCTACTCTCCCCCCCTTCCCCCTCTCCCCCGCCCTCCTCCCCCCCACCCCCCACAATCCTATTACGTCCTCATTACTCTTCATTTCCATCAGCTGTCGCGCTCCTGGTAACATTTAAGTAGCATATAATTATCTTCATTTCTTGGCTTATAGGAGAGCGTCGGAAGTCGGTGCCTGATAGGAGCGCCTCTTATTTATATATTTATTTAATTGTTATGCATGTTATATATCGATTTATTGGATTGTTATATATATCTATTCATTTATTTGATTGTTCTGCATATTATTTATCGATTTATTTGGTTGCTATGTAAATTATTCATCGATTTATTTGATCGTTATGCATATTATTTATCGATTTA
>NC_051425.1:11631926-11634426 GCF_015228065.2 Penaeus monodon | reverse complement strand
AGGGAGGGAGGGAGGGAGGGACGGAGATAGGTAGATAGATAGATAGATAGATATAGAGAGAGAAAGAGAGAGAGACATAGATAGATAGATAAATAGATAGATAGATAGAAGAGAGAGAGAGAGAGAGAGAGAGAGAGAGAGAGAGAGAGAGAGAAAGATCGAGAGGAAGAGAGGGATGGAAAGAGAACGAAAGATCGAGAAAGAGCGAGAGAGAGAGAGAGAGAAAGTACTTTCCGAGGGGTATTCTTCTTAAAGCATCAGGTACAGAGAATCAAATCCTTTTTCTCACCCTCTCAGCGGCAGGAATAAAGGTTTTGATCCTGAGGAAGAGGGAGATTTATTGCCTAATGTCGCTCTGCTGTTATTACTGTTACTTATTAACTGAGGGAGGCGGGGGGGGGGGGGATTATGTGATATGAAAAGCTTCGTTATTTAAGTGGAATTATGATTTTGGGTATGGTGTGGTTGGCATGGTAGTATGGTACGAGAGGAATGATGGTGATGGTGGTGGTGATAGTAATGGTGGTGGTGATGGTGGTGACGGTGGTGGTGATGGTAATGTGGTGGTGACGGTGGTGGTGATGGTAATGATGGTAGTGATGGTGGGGGATGGTGGTGATGGTGGTGGTGGTAATGGTAATGGTGGTGGTGATGGTGGTGATGGTGGTGGTGATGGTAATTGGTGGTAATGGTGGTGGTGATGATGGTGATGGTGGTGGCGGTGGTGATGATGGTGGTGAAGATGGTGGTGGTGATGATGGCGATGGTGGTGGCGGTGGTGTTGATGGTGATGATATTATTATTATTATTATCATTATTATTATTATCATTATTATTATTATTATTATTATTATTATTATTATTATTATTATCATTATTATTATTATTATTATTATTATTATTATTATTATTATTATTAATTATTATTATTATTATTATTATTATTATAATATTATTATTTATTATATTATTATTAATATTATTATTATTATTATTATAATTATTATTATTATTATTATTATTATTATTATTATTATTATTATTATTATTATTATTAATTATTATTATGTATTATTATTATCATTATTATTATTATCATTATTATTATTATCTTTATTATTGTTATTACTATTATTATTATTACTATTATCATTATTATCATCATTATACTATTATCTACTGCTGCAAGTATTGATCTTACTATTATTACTCATAGTAGTATTGTTACTACTATTCCTGTTACTAAAGTATATTACCCTTATGAAGTCTACTATTACTGCTATTACTGCTGCTTCTACTTCTATTGCTATTATCACTGCGACTTCCACTGCTACTAATTACTACTGTCCATACTGCTTATACTACTAATAATAATGCTATGACTACTACTACTATCACTAAAACAAACTAGAATCGCTACTACTATTGATATAATTACTATCACTACTACTATAAACCCTACTACTATTATTACTACTCCTTTGCGTGCTATTACTACCATCTTACTACTATTACTATCAATTCTCCTGCTAACCCTTCTCTAATTCTTTTTACTAGCCATTACGCAATCCTTTTAGCCGCTAATTCCCTCGCTAATGATACCCTGTAAGATCCCTCACTGTGTAAGCCATTCATTACTCGTGCAAGATGAATGCAATCTACATTTCACTTAATTCCTCTTAAGTGGTATAACGGCTTCCAAACATTTTCTCAATTGTTGTTATTATTGGGCAGTTATTTTTATTAGCTAAAAGAGGCATATCGCAGAAAGTTAGAATTCGGGATCGCTGGTTTGACATGCTTCTTTGGCTGGCACTTTCTCTTTTCACAGTAATCAATTCAGGCGTCTCTCTCTCTCTCTCTCTCTCTCTCTCTCTCTCTCTCTCTCTCCTCTCTCCTTCTTCCTACCTCTCTCTTCCTCTGTTTTTTTTTCTCTCTTCTCCTTCTTTTCTTCTTCTTTCGTCCTCTCTGTCTGGTTGTTTGTATTTCTCTCTCTTCTCTCATTCTTTCTCTCTCTCTCTCTCTCTCTCTCTCTCTCTCTCTCTCTCTCTCTCTCTCTCTCTCTATCCTCACTTTGCTAGAGTTGTGTGCTCTGTTCTTCTTCCCCTTCTCTTTTCTCTCTTTTTCTCGCTCCTTTCTTTCTTCATCTTCCTTCCTCTCCTTTCCCGTCATCAGATAATATTTCGGATCCGGTCCCGCCATTTACAAAGAAAGAAAGAAAGAAAGAAAGAAAGAAAGAAAGAAAAGAACACAACTGCAGATGTATTTTACAGGTTAATTAACAGGTGTATTCTACAGTTTCATTTTACAGGTGTATTTATTTCGCAGGTGTGTTTTACAGGTGTATTCCAAAGGTATATTTTACAAGTCAGTCTTACAGGTGTATATTACAGGTACATTTTATAGGTGTATTTTACAGATGTGTTCTACAGGTGCATTTTAACAAATATAATGATCCCGCAGGTATATTTTACAGATGTATAAAATTCTCAGACAATTA
>NC_051425.1:11601926-11616926 GCF_015228065.2 Penaeus monodon | reverse complement strand
TCTTGGTCAAGCCCTCAGTCGGTGTAGTCGGAGGGCGTGACTTTGAAGGAATTTGAACCAATCCTCTGTTTTTTTATTTATCAATTCCTTATTTATTTATTTATCTCATTTATTTATTTTTTACTTTAACAGGTTTATTGAGACAAAAGATTACACCTCAAATGGATATCCTCACACATCCTCACCCTTATCTTAATCAGTCCCTGTGTGGACTCACATTCCACACACAGAACGTAGGTATATTAACAGATGAGAATATGTACAGTGCTTACAATATAAAAATACAAGCTTTCAGGAGTTTACATCTCGGCAAAGTAATAGTAATAAGTATCTAACCCTCATCATGCAAAGTCCGCTCCTGGGCTCACAGAGTCGCATACAACACACATTGTACATAATATGTGCGCAATATATAACTATGATCCTAGAAGAGAGATTAATTGCTTGCTGAGTGAAATGTTTGTGTCTCAGAAGAATGATGCATAATATCCGATGGTAATCCTCAACTTTGTGGAAACCTACTCAAGATATTAGAGAGAGAAAGAGAGAGTGAAAGAGAAAGAAAGAAAGAAAGATAGATAGATACATAGACAGACAGATAGGTAGGTAGATAGATAGGTAGATAGATAGAGAGATAGATAGATAGATAGATAGATAGATAGATAGATAGATAGATAGAGAGAGAGAGAGAGAAAGAGAGCTTGCCAGAGACAAACAGACATACAGTCAAACAGACACTCAAACAAACAGACAGGCAGAAAAATAGACAGAAGGAGAAACCGAGAGAGCGAGCGAGGGATTAAGAACCTCCATGCAAAGGACAAAATGAATAATGATTTCATAATCCAGTTTCTCCTGTGTGTCATACTGAATCTGTGACCAACGCGATCTGCCCCGCCCTTCTAATTTCGCTAAATACCCTCAATTTTGTTATCATCTATCTGATTAGCAAAAGAAAAATAAATACATATATATATATATATATATATATAATATATATATATATATATATAAAAAATATATATATATATATATATATATATATATATATATATATATGTATGTATATGCATATGCATATATTTCCTCTCTCTCTCTCTCTCTCTCTCTCTCTCTCTCTCTCTCTCTCTCTCTCTCTCTCTCTCTCTCTCTCTCTCTCTCTCTCTCTCTCTCTCTCTCTCTCTCTTATATATATATGTATTATATATATATATTATGTATATATATAAAGCAAAACTGAGAAAAGAAGAAAAAATAAATGTTTATAAATACTCACACATTATTATTATTATTATTATTTTATTATTATTATTATTATTATTATTATTATTATTATTATTATTACTATCATTATTATTATTTGATAACTGACGAATTACATAAACACTGATTAATAAGTTGTTAAGCAAATAGATAAATCAACAAAAAAGAAAACAAATGGACGACTAAACAAATAAACAGACGAATTGATAAATGAAAAAATAATCCAGTAACTGATAAAACAAGTTGATTTACAAATCAATAAACAAGCGGAGAAATGAATGAAGAAATACATAATTAAGACTGTAAATATACAAAATGTACGAAAAAATAAACAAATAAATAAGTAAAACAAACAGATGAGGAAATAAGCAAGCAGATACATAGATTAGATAAATAAATGAGGGAATAAAGGAATAAATGAATAGAGATAGAGATAAATACATAAATAAATAAATAAATATACGAATAAATAAAAAGATACAAGAATAAACAGATAAACAGACACACGAATAGATAAACAATAAACAAAAACACAAACAAAGAACACGAATAAATAAGCAACAAAAACGCACAAACAAATAATAAACAATAATAAATAATAAATAAACAAACAAACACAAACAAAGAACGCTAATAAATAAACAAACAACAAAAACACACAAACAAATGACACGAATAAAACAAAAAAAAAGGAAAAAACCCCGACCACAAAAACCCAAATAAAACCAAAACCAAAAAAAAACAAAAAACAAAAAAACCCCAAAACACGCCCCAAAAAAAACAAGGGGAAAAGGGCCCAAGGGCAGGCCACGCAGCCTCGCCCCCGTCCTCTTTGAAAACGCAACGGCCCTCGCGTTTTTGGGGCCCTTGCAAGCGGAGGGGGGGGGGGGGGGGAAAAGCCACAAGCAACCCAAAACAAACCCCAAAACGAAGGGGGAACAGGTGGGAGAAGCAGAAATGTGGAATCGGTATTGGGGGTTGTGAAAAAAAAAGTAAAATTTGTTTTGTGTTGGGTTGGGTTTGGTTTGGGGGGGGGGGGAAAGGGGCCCCCGGGCACCCGGGGCAGGAGATAGCCACGCTTGAAAATGTATGGGGTTGTGCATGGTTTTAAAATGGATAGATTAATAGATAAAATTGATAAAAAAAACACACTCACACGCAAACGCCCTCAACGCACGCACACAAACACACACACACACACACACAAAACAAACAAACAAACACACCACACACACACACACACCACACACACACACACACACAAAAACAAAATTCAATATTATATATATAAAATTATTTTAAATTTTATATATATATAATATGATATATATATATAAATTTTATTATATATAATATATATATATATTATCTAAAATTATATTATTTTATTATATATACACCCCTACAAATATGTATATATATATAAAATATATATATATATATATATATTAAAATTTTAATATATATATTTTATATATATATATATATATATATACACACACAACACAAAACCAAACCCACACACACCACACAAAACACCCCACTTACCCCCAAAAACACACAACAAAATATGTATATTTTATATATATTATTTTTTATAAAAATAATATTTTTTTTATATATATATATATATATTATACACACACCACACACACCCACACACACACAAAACACACACACACACACACACACCCACACAAAACACACACACACACACACACACACACAAACCACCAACACACACCATACATTTGCACTGCCCCCATCCCCGAATGAAAAATTTGACCTTTAAAAGAGCTGTACCCGTTTTTCAAAAATTTGCATAAGCGAAAAAGGAACGTCAGACATGCAGCCCAGAAATCCCTTTGGTTTGCCCAACAACCCAAGCAAGATCCAGTTGCAGTGCTTTGTGGATCTTGCAGCCCTCAGGGAAATTTTCAGACCCAGTTTCTTTTTGGGGTTTTCGGGTTTATTGTCGTTTTTTGACATATATGATTTTTATGTTTTTTTTTTCCCTATTATGCAAACATGAATACATTTATAAAATACAGGGGAATGTCCCCGAAATTTAAAATCCCACAACAATCAGAGGGGAAAACACACAACCCACACTCAAGGCAAGCAAACACACAAACACACAAACACACACACACACAACAACACACACACACAAAACCACAAACACAAAACACACACACACACAACACACAAACAACACAAACACACACACAACCCACCCCTGATAGTAGAAAATGGGAAGTGGGAATAAAAAACGGATCGATTCCGGGACAAACATATTAATAAATTAGGGAAAAAAAAAAAAAAAAAAAAAAAAAAAAGGGAAAAAACCCACTGCTATCTTCTTTTTGTCTCCCATGGGGTTTTTTTGCCTGCCAGTCGGGTTTAATTCCTCGTCCCACATAGGGGCCAATAAAATATTTCTTTTAATTTGTATTTTATATCTTCTATCTTAATTTATTTTGGGATTTTTTAAAAAGTAAAATAATCGGTTTTTGATCATATTAATAAATTATTTTGTTCATAGTTCTATAATCCTTGACTGATAAACTTTAAGCCCTTTTAAAACGGGAAAAAATACTGAAAAGGGATGAAAAAGGGTGTATGTACCCCTTTATCATCTTTAGGGAGGAAAGAAGATTATTTGATTTACATGATTTGTTTAGGCAAATCTTCTTAATCACGATAATTCTACGCTTTATTTAATCTTCTAATTTAATCCTGTGGGTCTTATGATTAACTGATTAGCCTAGCACTTTGGACTAAAAAAAAAAAAAGTTACTACCTCTGTTTACTTTAATGCTTTCTTTGGTATATTTGGAAAATGAGTTTAACACCGTTTCCCGGGGTAAAACGTTTTTTTTTTTTAAAGCTCCCCTTGTTTTCAAACCGTACCCTAGCATCGTTTCATTCGCAAAAGATATCGGTCCCGATAGCTGGGGGGGGGCATAAATTAAAGAAAAGGGGGGGAAAAAATTTTCAGAAATTTTGAGTTTTGGGAAAAAGACATTCAGGGTTTAAAAAACTCCCTTTATTTGCATTTGAAACCACCTTCTTTTATCATTTTATTTGTTCAGTATATTTTTTGTATATTATATATACTTTCAATATAGATATATATCCTTTACCTTGTTCCTTTTTTTAAACTTTTTTTTTTTCCCTTTTTTCGGGAAAGGGTCTGCCCCCCATCCCCCCCCCGCCGGCCTGAAAAAACCCCCCCCTCGCAAGTCCCTGAAGGAAAAAAAAGCCCGAGCAAAATTTTTTATCTGGCTCTGGGCGCCGTTTAATTTTTTTGGCCCTTGGTCAATAAATCAACAAATCCTCAAGACCTTTCACGCCATGAGGGAAAATTTTTCAACTGACTTCCCCGGGAAAAAAGTTTTAAATTTGTCACTTTTTATCTTACAGATCTCATTGGCCCTTTCGAAATTGGGGCCCAAGTCTCTAGGTTTTTTTTGGGCCACCCCCCCGGGCCAAAGGCCCAACCCCCCAAACCGGGCTCACCCGGGGTTTTTCCCTCTTTTACGTCTTTTCGTTTCCCTTTTTAAAAAATTCCTTTGCGGTTTTTTTCCCCGTAAATTTTCTCTCGTTTTCGGGAAAAGAAAAACGTTTTTTTGGAACGCCCTGGAATTTTTTTTTTTTTCAAAATTTTCCCATCCTTCTATGCCTTTTTTTTTTAATAACTTTGAAAGGGGGAAAGAAAAGGAAAAAATGCTAAAAAGAAAAAAAAAAAATCCCGGGGGAAAAGGGTTACGTTCTATTGGGTGGAAAGCCCACTTTTTTTTTTGAGGCTTTTTCGAAAAACCCCTATTTTTAAAACTCTAGCACATTGATATTTTACATTTTTTAAATCTATTTCCCCCCCTCTGTTTTATGGGACTTTCTAAAACGGGGGTTTGTTTTTTCACATCTTAACCCATTTTCTTTTGATTTATCAACTTTGGAAATTCCTGGACGTTTTTATTTGTTTATATATAGATTATTTTTTTCAAAGTAAGATAATATAAATTCAAAGCCAAGATTTTACCACCAATTTTGTTTTCGTTCTGTTTTTTGTCTTCTGTTGCTTCTTCCAAACAGGGGCCCGGTATAATTTGGTATTTGGGTGAAATGTTCTCTGGTTTTATTTCCCCTCCTTTGGGGGGTTTCTTATCGGGGGGGCAAGGCTATGTCTTCAGAATAAAAAAAATATGTCACATATGATAGATAAACAAGTGCATATTCTTGTTTTTTTCCCCTTTGTGTCTTTTGCGTGTAAAAGTTGCGAAACCCCCCACACAATTCTCTCATTTCTCTGTCTCTTTTTTCCCCTTTTTCCCCTATATTATATAAAATATATATATATATATAATATTATATATATATATAAAATTATATATATAATATATGGACACACAAACAAAACACACACACACACACACACACACACACCACAAACACAAAACCCAAAACAACACACAAAACACACACCCCACACACACAAAAACACACACACAACAAACACCCCCCCAAAACAACACGAAACCATACCACGCTGCACACTTTATAAAAAGGGGGACGAAATTTGGGGAAACCATTGGGAAGGAAACCCTTTCCCGGTTCTTATCCCCAAAAACACGCACCTTTAAACCCAAGACACTACTATTTTCTAGCATCGCCAAGGCCCAAAAGAAGGAAAGGCGCATGAGTGTTTCCCTTCCCAAATTACCCATTTTCAAGGGATCGTAAAAAATTACGTATAAATTTAGAAAAAACACTTTCCCGGCTGTTTAAAAAATTGGGGAAGGGGGAAAAAAAAACCCACAATAGAAAATCTAGTTTTTGTATTGTGGGTTTTTCTTCCATATATACGTATGATAACCCTTTTATTATTATTATTTTTTTACTGTTCTCTTTTCCTTCTTTTATTATTCATTTGTTAGGTTGTTATTGTTACTTTTTTGTTTTTTTTCTGAACCTTTTTTTTTATCATTTTTTTTTTGTTTATGTATTTATTTATTTTGTTTATTCGTGTATTTACATTTTAAACCACCTTCTTTCATTGTTTTATTTATTCATTATATTTTTTCGTTTATCTATTTTATATGCACTTCCAATATATATATATTATATATAAAATTATATATATATATATATTTTATATATTTATATATATATATATATAATATATATTCCCTTTTTTCTCTCTCTCACTCTCTTTTTTCCCTGTCACCCCAAATATTGGTGTTTTTCCTTTCCCAAAGCGTGATTATCGTGGCTTTTTTTCCCCCCCCTTTTAATCGTCCCCTTTAGTGCCAATGTTAAATTAAAAAAAAAAAGGGAAAAGGGGGAAATTTGGTAGATGAGGGAAGGCAACCGCGGGGGGAAAGAAAAAGGAGAAGGAGAGAGAGAAAGAAGGGGAGGGGGGGGGAGAGAGGGGGGAAGAGGGGGGAGGGGAAAAGAGAGAGAGAGAGAGAGAGAGAAAAAAAAAAAAAAAAAAGAAAGGGGAAGAGAGACAAAAGAGGGGGAGGGAAAGGGGAGCGAGGGGGAAAAGGGGAGGGAACAAAAACCCAAAAAGCAAAAAAAACCCCAAAAAGGGAAAAAAAAAAGAAAAAACAAGAAAAAAAAAAACACAACACAAAACAAAAAAAAAAAAACCACCCGAAATGCAAAAAACCCCAAAACGAAAGAAAAAGGGGGGAAAGGGACACACACAAAACACCAACAAGAAAAAGGGGGTTTTTTCGGTCTGAGTTTTTGGGGGGACGATTTGCAAGAAAAATTTCGGGGCCCAACGAGAAGGTAACGAGGGCGGGGGGAAAGGGATGCAACTGGGTTAAAAAAATTAGGTTGAACATTATTAGATTCTCGAATATGGGTTTGACGGGGGGAAAATTTTCCAGGGGTAAAAAAAAATAATTAAATACAGGGGAAAATATAATATTTTATTATTTTCTATATTTTTATATATAAATATATTTTATATATTTATATTATATATATTTTTTTTTCATATATATAAATATTATTATTAAATATTATATATATAATTATTTTATATATTTTTTAATATATACAAATATATTTTATAAAATTTATTATATATATATAAAATTATATATATATATATATTATATATAAAATTATATAATCTCCCAACCCACACACACATACATACTTTAAATTTTATTATATAATATTTTATATTATATATATATATATTATATATATATATATATATATATATTTTAATATATTTTCTACACCACACCCCAAAACCCATACAATTAATAATATATATAATAATATATAATATATATATATATATATATAATATATTATATAAAATATTTTAATACTTTTAAAACAATAAACATTATAATTTTATATATTTTATTATATTAATATTATATATTTTAATATATATATTATAAATATATATATATTTTATATTTTTTAAACATATCTACATTTAATATCCCAATATAAATATATATATATATATAATATTATAATATATATATATATTTTATATATATAAAATATATATATATTATATTATAAAATTTTATTTTTTTATTTATTTACACACACACACAACACCCCAAACACACACACACAACACTTTACTTTACATATTAGGTTATATATATATTATATAAATATATATATATATATATATAATATATATATATACACACAACAGTATATGTATATACATACATAGGAAATAACCAGTTAGAGGGAGGGAGAGAGAAAGTGAAGGGGGAGGAAAAAAAGGGGGAAAACGGGGGGAAAGGGGGAAAAGCCCCAGGAGGGGAAAGGGGGAAGAAAGAGAGAGAAAAAACCCAGACAGATAGAAAAGGGTGAAAGATGGGAGAATAGATAAATAGACAGAAAAAAAGAAAAAAAAGGAAAAAGAAATAGAGAAATAGAGAAAAAAAATAAAACAGAGAAACTGAGGCAGGGATATGGCAATAACCCCCCCCAAAAAAAGAAAAAATCAAGACGACCCAACACGCTAATCAAGGAAAAAGCATTTTTGGGAAAAAATTTTAAAGAAGGTTTTTAGAAAAAAGAAAGGGGAGACGCACAAAGGGGGAAAAACGAATGTGATTTGCCAAAAGGGTCCCACAAAGGGGGAAAGTAGAAGCGTGGGGGAAAAGGAAAAAAAAAAAAAAAAAAAGTAAAGAAGAAGAATTTTGAACTATGGTCTAAGTTCACAGAAGGGCAGCAGAAGCATCATGAAAGAAAAAGAAAAAAAAGGCAAAGAAGAAGAATTTTGAACTATGATCTTTCTCCTATTAATAGATATGAAGATCAGCTCTATATCTAAAGCCTTTAAGAAGATATATACTTTGTTATGAAACAGATCATGTACCTACTTCGTTAAACTTATCGAATTATGGTACCCTTAAAAGCCCCCCTTTATTTTACTGATATATAGAAAAACCCCATTAGAGAGGTGCTCTGGGGAAAAAAATTGGGGAACGGAACTGGGGGATGTTGGAGGTTTACAAAATATCAAATTTTTAGGTCCCGCCGATGATAAGTTTTTGATTGCCAGCAGTTATCACTAAAAACTCCCAACAATTTACTAGAAAAGTTAGAGAAGAAAGCAAAAAAGGTTTGGCTTGTTTTTTAATCCCAAAGGGAAAATTTAAGATCGGGAAGTTTTAAAAAGAAAAAGGGCAATGAAAAAATGATGAACATGTTACAATCAATGGAATGATTGTGGAAAAATTTTTTGGAAAAGAGTTTCACTTTTTTGGACATTTTAAAACTAATACAATAAATGTTTCCCCCGGAGTTTTAAAAAAAGAAAAAAATTACCATTCCCAAAAAGCGCCACAATTTCTCTCAAAAACATCTGGAAAGACCAAACCCCTTCCCTTTCGGGCCAAAGCTGAGGTTATTAAACTCATTATTTTTTCCCCAATTGTTTTCATAGGTTTGGGGTTTGGGTGTTGAATTTAGAAGACAAAAAAAAAGATAAATAGTTTTGAAATGGGGGTTTTGTTCCCAAACGAGAAATGGTATTAGCTGGACAAAAGAAAAAGGGACGAATGAGGGAATTTGCTGAGAAAAAATTAAATTGAAAGGGGCCCGATTTTGGGAAATTTTTGAACAAGGGGAAATTTTAAATTTTTATTGGTCATGAATGAGAAGTAAAAGTTTTGGGGGGAAAAAACTTGCTGGGCAGGGATGGTGATAGGGAAACAGAGGAAGAGGGAAACCCGAAACAAGACTGAGCGAAAAATTTTCAAAGATATTTTTCGGGCTGTCGATGGTACAAGCGGAAAAAAAAAGGGGAAGATCGAGTTTTGTGGGGGAAAAATGGTGGGAGAGGTCCCCCGGGTCTCCTCAAACATGAGCATACCGTTATTGATGATGATAGCAACTCCGTGTATATACAACCCTAAAAAATGTATATATAAAGAATAAAAAAAACAAACGAAATAGCAAAGTAAATTTAACCTGAAGGAATATCATCCATAAAGGAAACTCAGATTATAAGGAATCATTTTACCTAAAACGAAATTTTAAAATTCACACACAAACACACACACACCCAAACTTGCAAATCCACAAAGATCTGTAAAAAAAAAAATATATATATATAAATAAATGAACAAAAATCTCGCCATAAAATAAACTACCCTCTTTTTTGGCCACCCTGTAGAACTTAGAAAAATTGGGTTTTCCGATCAAACACATGTTTAAAAAACATGCTACTCAAAACGGGAAAGGAAGTGTAGGTTTAAAACCCTTAAAAGAGTTTTTTGGGAAGGGGCGGGGGATTAATAAGGGTCCCCGAAAATTTATGTTGAATACAATGTAATAACATAGAAGCTATATTTTAATGTAATGGGGGGGGGGGGGATCTTATTTACATATTAAGAATTTCCAGGAGTCATTATCAATAAGGAAGGTCAGGTCCATTGTGCTGGAAACATTTGTGAGTGCGAGGTTGGGATGGGGGGGGGGTGGGGAGGGGAAAGAGGGGAGAGAGAGAGGGGGGGGGGAAGGGAGAGAGGGAAGGGAGAGAGAAAAGAGAAAGAGGGGAAAAAAAGGGGGAGGAGAGAGAAAAGAGGGGGGGGAGGGGGAAACAGAGGGGGAAAAAAGGGGGGGAGAAAAGGGGGGAGAAGGCAGGAAAGAGAGAGAAGACAGAGAGGGGGAGAAGAGAAAGGGAGAGAGAGAGAGAGCGGAGGAGAAAAGAGAGAGAGAGAGGAGAGAGGAGAGAATTAAATTTCACCCCTCCACAAAACCAAACAAAACCCTTAAATATGAACCAACCAAAAAACGGGAATTTTTAAAAAAAGGGAAAAAAACAAAACAGACACACACACACGCTCACACTCACACAAACACACACACACGCTCACACTCACACAAACACACATACCCCCCCCAACTCAGACATCACGGGAAAAAAAAAAAAAAAAAAAAAAACAAAACAAAAGGGCAAAAAGGGCCCGGGGTTCCCAAAAACCTCGCCCAAATCAGAAAACCCTCTTGAGGGCTGGCAGAAAACTCGCAAGGAAAATGCCCCCGGGCCCTAGGGGTGGGGGGCGCCCAGAATGATCGGGGAAGTTTGGGGGGCCCAGTGTGGGTTTATTTAAGGCCCCTTTTGCCCCCCGGCCCCTGGGTTTTAAAGGTTTTTTTTCCCCTCTCTTTTTTAAAAAAAAACCCGGGGGAAAAAAGAAAGAGGGGAAATTTTTTTTTTTTTTTTTAAAGAACCCCCCCCCCCCCCCCCCCTTTTTTTTTTTTTTGGGGGGGGGAAAAATTTTTTTTTTTTATTTTTTTTTTTTTCCCCCCCCCCCCTCTTTTTTTTTTTTTTTTTTCCCCCCCCCCCAAATTTTTTTTTCCCTTTTTTTGGGGGGGGGGGTTTTTTTTTTTTTTTAAACCCAAAAGGGGGGGGGAAAAAAAAAGGGGGGGGGGGGCCCCCCTTTTTTTAATAAAATTTTTTTTCCCCCGGGGGGTTTAAAAAAACCCCCCCCCCCCCCCCCTTTTTTTTAAAAAAAAGGTTTAAAAAAAATTTTTTTTCCCCGGGGGGTTTTTTTTTGCGGTTTTTTTTTTTTTTTTTTTTTGGGGGGGGCCCCCAAAAAAAAAAAAACCAAAAAAAAAGGGGGGGGTGTTTTTTTTTTTTGGGGGGGGGGGCCCCCCAGGGGCTTAAAACCCCTTGGATGTTTTCTTCAAAGGGAAAAAGGGGCCTTTTATCCTCCTTGTTTTTTTTTTTCTCCGTTTTTCCTTTTTCTAATTTTTTTCTTTCTTCCTTTGGGGTTTCCCCCTTTTTCGCTCTTTTCCCCCTTTTCCCCTTTTCTTTCTCTCCCCTCTCCCCCTTTCTTTCCCCTCTCTTCTCTTTTTTTTTTAGGGTCCCTTTTTTCTTCTCTCTTCCCCTCTCTCCCCTCCTCTCTCTCTTTTCTTCTCTCCTCTCTCTCTCTTCTCTCCCCTCTCCCCTCCCCCTCTCTTCTTTTCTCTCCCCCCTCTTTTTTTTCATTTTCTCTCTCTTCTTCTTTCCCTTTTCTTTTCTCTCCTTTCTTTTCTTCTCTCTCTCTCTCCTCTCTCTCTTCTTTTCTCCTCTTTCTCCCTCTCTCTCCCCTCTCTCTCTCTCTTTCTCCTCTCTCTCTCTCTCTTCCTCTCTCAACACACACACACACAATACATCCCCACTTCCGCCACCGTAATGCGCACAAGAGGCGCTCGGGGCCAACAGTAGAACTTCCTCAGTCAGTCGACACACCTCCTTGTCACTGTATCACTATATCAATCTTCTTTTTTGCATTTTTAACACATTTTTTATTCGTATTTCTCCCTCCCTTAAAAAAGGGGGAGGGGAGAGAGAGGGAGAAGGAGAGAGAGCGAGAGAGAAAAAAGAGAGGGGAGAGGAGAGAAAGAGAGAGAGAGAGCAGAGGAGAGAAAAAGGGGAGAGAAGAAGAGAGGGGGGAGAGAGAGGGAAAAAGGGGGAGGGGAGAGAGGAAAAGGGGAGAGAGAGAGAGAGACGGAGGAGAGGGAAGGGAGGAGAGAGAGAGAGAGAGAGAGACGAGAGAGAGGGAGGGGAGATGGGGAGAGAGAGGGGAGGGGAGATGGGGAGAGAGAGAGGGGGAAAAGGGGAGAGAGGGGGAAAGGGGAGATGGAGAGAGAGAGGGGAAAAGAGGAGAAAAGGGGGAGAGAGAGAGAGAGAGAGAGAGAGAGAGAGGCAAACAGGGAGACAGATAGATAAATAGATAGCCAAATGAATACATGAATATTGCAATGAGTATGTGTTATGTAAATATAAACTGTGCGCTTGTGTGTGGGTGTTGTGTGTGTGTGTGTGTGTGTTTTTTTTTGTGTGTATATATTTGTGTATGTCGTCTGTCTGTCGATTTTGTAGTATATTATATATATATATATATATATAATATATATATATATATATTTTAAAATATATAATATATATATATTTTATATATGTACGTACGTTCTAATTTTTGTGTTATGAAAATGAAAATTTTTTCTTTCTCTCTCTCCCCCCCCCCCCCCCCTCTCTCTGTCAGTCTGTCTGTCTTCTCTTCCCTCTCTCTCTCTCTCCCCTCTCTCTCTTTCCTCTTCCTCTCTCTCCCCCCCCCTCTCTCTCTCTCTTCTCTCTTTCCTCCTCCTCTCTCTCTCTCTCTTTCCTCTCTTCTCTCTCTCCTTTTCTCCTCTCCTCCCCTTCTTCTCCCCCTTCCCCCTTTAAAACCTTTTCGATTTTCCCCTAGGACTTTTACATTCCCAAACACTCACCGCAGTTCTCAAGTTATTCCTCTTTACCTCCTCGTGTCCTTTTATGTAAAACCTTCTTTAATAATCGCTTTCATTAAATAATCGTTTTCATTAAAATAAAAACCCTTTACATTTTAAAAAATCCCTTTTATTACATTCGCCCAAAACTCCTCATTTTCCTCAGCGGCGTTTATTTGTTCAAAAATAGTAGGATCTTCAGACGCTGCAGCGTTCCTCATGTGGTGGGGTGAGGTGGGGGGAGGGTTGAGGGGAGGGAGGGGAGATAGGGATGGGAGGGAGATGGGGAGGGGAGGGGGGAGGGATGGTTGGGGGGAGGGAGGTGGGGAAGAAGGGAGAGGGATAGGGAGGGATGGGGGGAGGGAAGGAGGAGAGGTGGGAAAGAAAGAGAGAGAAAGAGAGGGAGAGACAGACAGACAGACGGACAGACAGAAACAGACACCTACAAACAGCCATCCATCGAAAGAGGGAACTGAGGCAAGGGAACGAGGAAGCGAGAGAAGGAGTGAAGCAAGCAGGAAGAGAAGCAAAGAAAGCAAGTGAAGCAAAGAGGGAATGAAACAGAGGAAAGGAGTGAAGCAAGGAACGAGTGAAGCATGGAAAGAATAAAGCAAGGAGAGAGTGAAGTAATTCGAGAATGAAGCAAGGAGAGATTGAGGCGAGGAAGTGAAGCAAGGAGGGAGTGAAACAAAGAAGCGAAACAAGCGAAGGAATTGAAACAAAGGAAAGGAAGTGAAACAAGAAGAGAGTGAAGCAAGGGAGAGAGGTGAAGCAAGGGAGAGAGGTGAAGCAAGGGAGAGAGGTGAAGCAAGGGAGAGAGGTGAAGCAAGGCTACCAGCGTGACCAGTGTGCCAGGAAGGAGTCGGATGTCAATGCACAAGGGAGACAGGAGGCTTTGGGGCACGGGGGGGGGGGGGGGGGGGGGGGGGACACGATCCTGGTCTGAGAGAAGAGAAGGCTTTACGCGGGGGAGGAAATCGGTCGGGAAAAAAAAGGAAAAGAATGTTAACTACAACAAGTAAAACCATAGCAACGACATTAGTGGTAACAAAAATAACATAGACAACAACGACAAACAAAAAAAGCCACAACAATAACAAATACAGCAACAACAACGACCAAAAACAACAATAACAAAAACATCCACAATAAAAAATACAACAACAATAACAACGACAACGACAGAAAAACAACAACAAGAAGATTAACAACGACAATAGCAAATACAATAGCAACAACAAAACATCATCAACAACAGCAACAATAACAACAAAAACACCACTCAAGCCAATTACATTAACTTCTATTTCAACTTTTTCTCTCAAAACATCTATGGCTTTCCTCTCTGTCTGTTAGATTTATATAATATCGACATATTCTTCTTTTTTATTATCATTTTCACTATTTGAACATTAAGCCAAGAGGAATTGGCGTGAAAGGTTTGGTGAAAGTTTCAGGCTAAACATCTGGTTGTGAGAAGCTGAATGTCGCCTGATCTTGGGTGCCCACGACACGTACGCACGCACAGACACATAGACGCATATACAGACGCAGACACGGATACCCACAGACACCCACGACACGCACGCACGAAAAGACACATATACAGACAAAGACACGCACAGACGCCCGCGATACGCACGTACGGACACACAGATACAGTTACAGAGACACAGACACATACACAGACACAAACATACAGACACGCACAGATATACACGCACACGCACAGACACACAAACATTTAAACAGACACTCACAGATACTCACAGACACTCACAGACACACACATATAAACACATATTCTTATGTTCAAGCATACACACGGACACACACACGCACACTCACACACACACACACACACACAGAAACACACACAAACACACACACACACACACACACACACACACACACACACACACACACACACACACACACACACACACACCACACACACACACACACACACACACACAC
>NC_051425.1:11587430-11589930 GCF_015228065.2 Penaeus monodon | reverse complement strand
ATCCTCCTTCTCCTCCCCCTCATCCTCCCCTCTTCCTCCTCCTTCTCCTCCTCCTTCTCCCTCCCTCATTTTCCTCCAGCCTCTAACCCTTCCTCCTGCTCCCTTTTGTCTGCTTCGTCTCACAGCTGTTTGCCTACATCTTGTCTTTAGCGAATAATATATTTTTAGAAAGATTTCGGAACTTAAAAGAAGCGATTTTTTTTTTTTTTAATAAGTGTATTTGTGTTATGTCAAGATTTAAAAAAAAAGTGTTTATTTATTTGTTTATTCTGGAAGGTAGAATTTATTTGGTTATGTATGAATGGATATGTTTGTCCGAGTGGGTATCATTATTATTATTATTATCAATTGATTAATTATTATTATTATTATCAATATTATTATTATTATTATTATTATTATTATTATTATTATTATTATTATTATTATTATTATTATTATTATTATTATAATATTCATTATTATATATTATATTATTATTATTATTATTATTATTATTATTATTATTATTATTATTATTATTATTATTTTCGTGGCGCAAACTTAGAATAGAATTTTTTTTTTATTTTTTTATTCAGCCTCGTTAGTTCCTTTTCCTCTGATTTTAACCCCTTTTCCTTTTTTTTTTTTTTTTTTGCAGGCGAGGGTTAAGAGACGGGGCTAAGGAGAGGCGAGTGGTGGGTGCTGGCGGGGGGGGGGGGGGGGGTAGAGTGGGTGGAAGGTGGAGTGACACGTGTGGAGTGGGTGGAAGGTGGGGAGGGGGAGGAGGGAGAGGTGTGGAGTAGATGGAAGGTGGAGGCAAGATGCAGAGTAGGTGGAAGGTGGAGGGATGTGGAGTAGGTGGAAGATTGGGGAAAGATATGGAGTTATTTTTTTAGTAAGGAAGAGAAGTGAGGAGAAGCCATAGACGAAGAGAGAGATTTGAAGTGGATCAGAAAGTGGAGGAGAGGTTCGGAGTGGAGTAAAGTGAGGTGGAGAGGCTGGAGTAAAGTCCGGAGTGAACAGAGGGTAAGAAAGAGACATGAAATGAATAAAGATACGGACGGAAAACATTCATGGAGTGGATTAAGTGGAGTGGATTCAGTGGAGTGAGCAGGGGAAATATCACGGAGTGGAGGGATTCCAGGTGGAGTGACTGGCCTCTCAAGTCCACCAAGTTGCCCTCAATTTGCAATCACTCGCACTGAGGAGGATATATTTTCGAGTGTGGATATTGTATTAGGACGCACGCACACAGACACACACACACACACACACACACACACACACACACCACACACACAGATATATATATATATATATATATATATATATATATATATATATATATATATATATATATATATATATATATATATATATATATATATATACACACAAGATATAAACATCGAGAGAAAAAGAAATAGATACTTAAAACTGATACTTAAACCCCACGAAACCGCCGACCTGTCGTGGAGGCCATCATGTTTAATCTCCGCTTCTTTCAGCGCTTGACTTCGTGTTGGGTGAGAGATAAAGAGAAGAGGGGGGGGAGGAAGGAGAGAAAGAGAGAGGGGCGGGGATAAGGAGGGATAGGAAGAAAGAGGGATTGGGGGTGAGAGGTAAAGAGAGGAGGGGGTTGGGGGGGAGAAAGAGAAAGGGGCAGGGAAATTAATGTGTGTGTGTGTGTGTGAGGAGAGAGAGAGAGAGAGAGAGAGAGAGAGAGAGAGAGAGAGAGAGAGAGAGAGAGAGAGAGAGAGAGAGAGAGAGAGAGAGAGAGAGAGAGAGAGAGAGAGAGAGAAGATGAGAGATAATAGATAGATAGACAGATAGGGAGAGATAGATAGATAGATAGATGGAGAGGTAGATAGATAAAACAGAAGACGAGAGAGAAGAAGATGACAGACAGGACAGATGGATAGATAGATAAATAGATTGATAGATTGAGAGAGAGAGAGGGAAAGAGAGCCACAATCACAATCGACAGAAAAAAAAACAATGAAAAAAAGAAAGAGAGAAAAAGCGAAAACGAATGAAGATACAGAGGAACAGAAAAATCACAATAGAGGCCGTCCTGCGCCAACACCGATTCCCCGTCAACCGGCTTCCTTCACCACCAACCAAGTGACCTGCAACCTGTCTCGCAATAAGGTCACTTCACTCACAGTAGGTTTTGTGTCCGCGTTGAAATGAGGTTCCCAGATGCGTCCAGGTGTCAGATACATGAGAGAGAGAGAGAGAGAGGAAGAGAGAGAGGAAGAGAGGGAGAGAGAGAGAGAGAGAGAGAGAGAGAGGAGAGAGAGAAGAGAGAGAGAGAGAGAAGAGAGAGAAGAGAGAAGAGAGAGGGGAGAGAAGAGAGGGAGAGAGGAGAGAGAGAGAGGAGAAGGAGAGGGGAGGGGGAGGGAGAGGAGGAGAGAGAGAGAGAAGAGAGAAGAGAGAAGAGAGAAGAGAAGAGAGAGAGAGAGAGGAGAGAGAGGGAGGAGAGAGGGAGGAGAGAGGGGAGAGAAAGAGAGAAGAG
>NC_051425.1:11579467-11587330 GCF_015228065.2 Penaeus monodon | reverse complement strand
TATAATTAATATATATAAAATATATATATTATTTTAAATATAAAAATTTTAAAAATATATATATAGAAACAAAAACAAAAAAACCCCAAACAAATTTATATATTTATATTTTATATTATTATATATAATATATATATATAAAATTTTATATATAATAAATCTGCTTTTTTCTGTCTGTCTGTCTGTCTGTCTGTCGTCTCTCTTCCTCTCTCTCTCTCTCTCTCTCCCCTCTCTTCTCCCCCTTCTCTCTCTACGATCTACAGAAAGTCAACTACACCCCTGGGAAAAAACCCGTATTTGGCAAAAGGTCTTGTTTTTTTTTGTAAAAATTTTAAATGAGTTGATAACTCGAAAAGGGAGGAAAGATTTTATCCGGGCAGAATCAGACTCCATGACACCCGGAAAGGGATGGAAGGAAAAACGATTAAAGGAATACTAGTAAACACCCCCCCCACATCCAGAAGGTAGCCCATCTCTCCTAAATAAATGGTGTGAGGCTCTTCTATTGTGTCTCCCTTATCCTACCGATTCCCTTAAAAAAGCCAAAAAAAACGAAATTGATTATCAGTCCCCCCTTTTAGATGAGGCTGATGCACCTTTTAAAAAGGGAAGAAACTCCTTGGCCATTAAGACTAGCAAACCCACTGCACCGGGGGGATGAGGGAATCATTTATACACATCCGATTTCTTGCAAAGGTACAGGTAAAGGGGAAAATCCTCTTCTTGATTTTAAATTTTAAACCTACAAGCAGGCTCTTGCCTCGTTGGAAACAAGCAACCATCATTCCCATCCCAAACCAGGCGGCCTGATGAATTAGACCAATTTTCTGACGTCCTGCCGTCTAAAACCTGTAAAGAATCCCCCTTTACTCGTTTCCCCCACCAGACAAGGACCTGTTTCACCCATCTGTCTTTGGTTTTCAAAAAGGAAGGAACACAAGGGTTTTTGAGCCGTACCAAGTGGAAGTAATGCGAATCTTTTTATTTCATAGATTTAAAGGGGAGATTCGACAGAGCCCCCCTCAAAACCTCCATAAAACTAACATTTTGGGAGTTAAGGGGCAATTCTGCTAGGATTAAGGATTATCTATCTTTGGAAGAGCAAAGGTGGTCCCAAGGCACCTACGGTTTTAGGGCGAATTGAACTAGGCACTCCAAAAGGGGGGGAGTTTTGGTCCCTACATTTTTAATATTTATGCACTCCTTTGAAAATTAACGAGAGTTAGGAAAACCTAGAGTATCACATCATATGCTGATGACATTCTTATTCAGGTTTTTAAAGGGGGGGGGATTACATTCTACGGAGGTTTACCAAAAAAGTGTGTTTCCCCTCGGACCTAATCACCCAAAAAAACTAAGTTATTTCGAGATTCGAAAACTACCTTACATTCAAGGTTAGGAGGACAACTATTGCAAGAACTGACACCTAAAATATCTTGGTGTTATGGGGACTGCCCCCCCCCTCATGTCCCCGCAGTTCTCGTTTTACCAAGGATATTTTTTCAAAACATAAAGGGAACGTTGCCTTGAGCTTTTAAAAACCCATTGCACACATAAGTAACAGATATATAGGTGCCCCCCTGGAGCCCTAAGGTTGATGTATACCCCCTTTGTTAGGTCCATAAAACTATATAACCCCGTTCTTAGTATTTTTCCACCGAGTGCCCTCAAACCCTTAAAGTTTTACAGAAAAAGGCCATAAAAGAATTAATTTGGATGCCAAGACTCCCAAATTCTCGTCATGAGGAAAGAGTAGACCTCCCCTCTATTCACAGTCGCGTCATCCAAGTTAACCCCTATTGGCATCAACTCCTGCAGATTCTACCCAGACCAAAATCTCCAATATTCTCTAAAACGAGATAAATTACAGAGTTAGGCATCCCCGATCTCGATACTCCATCTCTACTTTTCCAACTTAAAAGGAAAACAAAAAAACGCTCAACATTATTTTCTTCATGTAGGGAACAACGAAGCTTTTAAACTTCCAGAAACATACTTACTGCTCCTTGCACAGAACTCAGAAAATGCTTATGTTGATAAACTAAGGGGGCCCCAAAACCATTGCTTAAAAAACGGAACAAAAAGCCCATTATTTTAAAATATAGATGACATACTACTCCCCCTCATTGCACCCCCCCACTTGAAATCTACTTGGGGTCCATTGGTCCTCAGGGGAGCGCGGGGTTTGGGTGTAAAAATTTCCCTGAACATTTTTTAAAGAAAGTGGGGTATTTCCAAGGGACAAGCACAACTGATCCGAGTCATACCCCAATATCACCCTTAAGAAGGTATGAGCACAGCGACCCCGGGCCCGTTTTTACGACAGCCGGGGCGCTTTTCATGGCTCACTGCTTTTAATGCAGAAACATGGAAACTGAAAACCTTCCAAAAAATTTCTAAAACTATCAGAACGGGTATCCAGGTCACTTTTGGGATACCCTCTCAATGGGAAATATCTTTGTGTGCAGGGCTGATCGTTTAGCAGATTAGCCTTTCCCTGAAGACCCATTTGTAGTCCCGCACTCTAAACCAAAAAAACCGTTTTTTAGCTGTCTTCGGATTAGAGGGTCAGGGATGGACCACTGAGAAGATGAAAAAAAATGGAATGGTACTATTTGGCATTCGAGAGATTGTGGGACACAAATAGACAAACCCTATAAACTATCATGCTGTCTCGGGACAGCAGTTTTTTGACTAGCTACGCATAGGATATCAGTACACTTACAATATGTACGGAGTTTTTGGGGGCAAAAAACCCGTTTCATATACCCTTGCAAATTTTCAAAGCCCAAATCGCATAATCTTAACCCTTACTTTCTCTGTTGCCAAAAAATGCATCCTACGACAAATAGTCTGTTCACAGTTAGCCTTGTTTATTTTATTAACTTTTTTAAGACACTGGGCTTTTCTTTGACTGATTAGGGAAAAAAAGGTTTTTTAAAAAGCCAAATTTTTATTTTTTTATAGTGATAATGCACGCCATCGGCATGTATGTAACAATAAAGTTTTACTAAAACCCTCTACACGAAGAAACAAGCCCGTTGGTAGATACTTTGGTACTTACCCTGGCTTTTTGGGGGGTGAATTTTTAAAAAGTTATCTCAAAAATTCCCCTTCACCCTTTTTTTTTCTTTTTTGACTTTTCCTTTCCCTACCTTCCCTTTTTTTTCCCCCTTTCCCCCCCAACCCCCCCCAAAATTTTCCCCCTTTTTTTTCCCCCCCAAAAACCCCCCTTTTTTTTTTCCCCCCCAAAAACCCCTTTTTTTTCCCCCAAAAAATTTTTTTCCTTTCCCCCCTTTCTTTTTTGTTTATTTTCTCTCTCTTTCTTTTTTTCTTTTTCGTTTCTCTTCCCCCCTCATCTCTTCTCTCTCTCCTCCTTTTCCCCCCCCCTCTTTCCTCCTCTCTCCCCTCCCCTCTCTCTCTCTACCTCTCCCCTCTCTCTCTCCCTCCCCCCCCCCCATTTTCTCTTCCCTTCTCTTTTTCCTTCCTCTCCTCCTCTTCTCTCTCTCTCTCTCTCCTCTCTCTTCTCCTCTCTCTCTCTCTCTTCTCTCTCTCCTCCCCCCCCCCCCTTCTCTCTCTCTCTCTCCCTCTCTCTCTCTCTCTCCTCTCCTCTCTTTCCCCTTTTTTCTTTCTCTCTCCCCTCTCCTCTCTCCCTCCTCTCTCTCTCTCTCCCTCTCCTCTCTCTCCTCCCCTCTTTTCCTTCCTCTCTCTCTCTTCTCCTTCTCTCTCCCCCCCCCCCCCCCCCCCCCCCCCCCCCCCCCCCCCCCCCCCCCCCCCCCCCCCCCCCCCCCCCCCCCCCCCCCCCCCCCCCCCCCCCCCCCCCCCCCCCCCCCCCCCCCCCCCCCCCCCCCCCCCCCCCTTTTTTTTTTTTTTTTTTTTTTTTTTTTTTTTTTTTTTTTTTTTTTTTTTTTTTTTTTTTTTTTTTTTTTTTTTTTTTTTTTTTTTTTTTTTTTTTTTTTTTTTTTTTTTTTTTTTTTCTCTTTTCCCCCCCCCCCCCTTCCCCCCCTCTTCTCTCTCTCTCTTCTCTCCCCCTCTCTCTCTCTCTCCCCTTCTCTTCCCTCTCTTTCCCCTCTCCCCTTTTTTTTCTCTCTCTCTCTCTCTCTCTTCGTTTGTGTGTTTGGTATTGATGGTGATATATGTATGGGAAGTTTTTTATTTGCAAGTGTACACGAAAAACCCCAAAAACACACACACCACCAACAAACCACACACAAACAATTTTATATATATATATATATATATATATATTATATATATATATATATATTGTATATATAATATAATTTATATTATATTATATATTATATATATAATAATTACATAAATAATATTGCAAAATCAATGGGGGGAATATATTATATATATTTTATATATTATATATATATATAAATATATTATAAATATATATTTTATATATATAATAATATATATATAAATATATAACATTATTATAGATTAAGGATTCGATTGTGTGTGTGTTTGTGTCTGTGAGGGTGTGTTTGTGTGTGTGGTGTGTGTGTGGTGTTGTGGTGTTGTGTGTGTGTGTTGTTGTGTGTGGTGTGTGTGTATGTGTGTGTGTGTGGTTTTTTGTTTGAGGTGGGGTGTTTTTGTGGTGGTGTGTGTGTGTGTGTGGGGGTGTTTTCTTGGGTGTATTTTTCGTGTTTGTGTATTTTTTTGCGCTTTTGGATTTGTCTAACGGTATTATTTATCTGCCTCTGTTTTTTCACGATTTTCTACGTATTTGTGCGTTTTTTTATATTTATTTTTACTTTTATGTTTGCTATTGTTTTGTTTTCGTGTTTTACATCTCTGCTCTCTCTCTCTCTCTCTCTCTCTCTCTCTCTCTCTCTCTCTCTCTCTCTCTCTCTCTCTCTCTCTCTCTCTCTCTCTTCTCTCTCTCTCTCTCTTTCTCTCTCTCTCTCTCTTTTCTCTCTCTCTCTCTCTCTCTCTCTCTCTCTCTTTTTTTTTTTTTTTTTTTGAAAAACGACCTCCCATTCGTATTTGTCGAATCTCTGTGTTGTGAAGTGTATGTAAGTACCACTTCACAATACAGTGCATTGGCCAGGCCTCGCCAATGGCTGTGCTCGTCATCCGACTTCCTTAAGGGATGCAGTATCTTTATTGATAGAACATATGTTACATTTACATATTTCTCTCTAATCTGCTATTTACAGCTGTTTGTTCTATATTGAAGTCCTTAATAGTAGTATATTTTACAGGTTTGTTGCGTGTTCCCCTTAGACAGAGTAGCGACGAGCGCAGCAAGGAGAAGGCCAGTCGACATCGTATCCATGCCATGACGCAATTCTTTGGTTGTTGTCTCTTTTCTGATCGTTTCTGAGCCAGGAATGAATAAAAGGTGACCGCTCTCGGTGCTATTCCTCCGGGAGTCGTGAAAACGAGAGGCGTGAAAGTGCCTTGTTCTACTTCTCGCACTCGTTCACCGTTCTCTCTCTCTCTCTCTCTCTCTCTCTCTCTCTCTCTCTCTCTCTCTCTCTCTCTCTCTCTCTCTCTCTCTCTCTCCTCTCTCTCTCTCTCTATCTCTCTTCTCTCCCCTCTCTCTCTCTCTCTCTCTCTCTCTCTCTATATTATATATATAATATATTTATTATATTATTATATAAAATTTTATATGTGTGTGGTGTGTGTGTGTATAAAATATAATATATATATATATATAATATATTATATATATATATATATATATATATATACAACATACAAACGCCTACATACATATTCAAAAGCACATCCATAAATGCATTGAGTAAATCAATTCTTATCGTCCCCTTGAATACTCACGGACTATTTGGTGGCTACAGAACCATTAGCATAAAGGACTCATAGCAGGGGACAGAATTTACCAATAGATATGCAAATAAGGCTTCAGTCTTTGGCCGTGTATGGTTCTACTCTTTATAAAAATATTTGTCTACATGTCTGATACCTGGGAGAACATGGAAAGCATGTTCTTATCGAATGGCGTTTGAATAGGGTCGTTATCTTTATTATATTTAATTCGTAGAGTGTTCGATGGTGAACATCCGACAATTGGCTGAGCTTTTCTGTCTCAGAACTAGTGGGTGCATGTGTGCGTTGGGGTATTGTGGGGGTATTGTGTGTGGGAGGGGGAGGGGGCGTTGTGTGCGTGTGTGTGTGCTGAGGGTACATGTGTGTGTGCTGGGGTAGGGGGGGGGGTGTCTGTGTGTGTTGAGGGTGCATGTGTCTGTATGTGTTTGTATGGGGATGTGTGTGTGTGTGTGTGTGTGTGTGTGTGTGTGTGTGTGTGTGTGTGTGTGTGTGTGTGTATGTGTGTGTGCGCTCGCGCATTTGCCATTTATCCCTGTTTGTTCTTTAGATGCATATTCGTGCAAGTAGGTGCAAGTATGCCCCCATACAAGCGAATAAATAAATATAACAAACGCATATTTTCGCCGATTTGACACAAATTCTCGAAACTCTTTTCCGATATCCAGTAAAGTTCGTTAGTCAAACTATTTTACATCATCAATACAGAACCGATTTCAAATGTCCCTTACCTGTTTTTTTTTTAAATCAATGGGGGAATCTCAACCTGTGATTGCTTTTAAAGGCCAACAAATTAGAAAATAACTGCAGCCCCTTTTTGGAGATTTACAAGGCATTAGTGTCTCGTTTCTATTTGTATATTTTATAGCAGTTTGAATAATCCTTTTTTTAAGGTAGATCTAAAGACAGAACACTTGCTTTGGAAAGTGATTCAGGTCCGGGAACTGAAATGAGGCAATGTTTATATATATATATATATATATATATATATATATATTTATATATATATTTTATATATTATTTTTTTTAAAATTTTTATATATATATTATATATCATTATTATATGTTATATATATATTATATATATTATATATTATATATATATATTTTATTTTGTTGATGTATGTTGAACACACACAACACAACCCCACACACACACCCCCAACACACAAAAAAACCCACACCACCACACACACACCACACACAAAACACACAAAAATTTATAAATAATATATTATATATATAATATATATTATATATAATATTTTAATATATATGGGGGTATGGAAGTGGGGGAAAGGGAAGGAGGGAGGAAAGAGAGAGAGAGAAAGAGAAAGGGGAGTGAGTAAAGAGAGAGAAGAGAGGGAAAAGGAAAGAGAGGGGGAGAGAAAAAAGAGAGAGAAAAGAAACAAAGAGACAGACAGAAGACGACAGACAGAGCGACAGACGAAAGAGACAGACAGACGCAGAGAAAGGGGAAAAATCAGAAGACAAAAAACAATAGTTTAAATCAGCAATTCTAAAATACACAAAAACCGTCCATCCTCCTGAACATGCCCCTTACAGTACACTTAAAACCCCGGGCAAAGCTCTCCCTCTAAAAAAGGGTATTTACCCCATAAACCCGGGAATAATCCCCTTTATCAAGTGTCCCTGGTTGGAGATTTCACCAAGCGGTTTGCCAAGCCGCAGGATTATTTTTGTGGTGTTTTAAAAAGGTTTTTGGTGCTGTGAAGCTGTAGGGAAAAGAGAAAATTTTAGGGAAATGAAATCAAAAAATGTTAAAAAAAGGGAAAATTTAAAGAAATTAGGGAAATTTAAAATGCAGAAAATGGGGGAAAAAAATTAAAAAAATTTGGAAATGCGAAAATTTTGAAAAATGGAAATGCAAAAAATTTTAGGGAAAAGGAAAATTTAAAAGGGGTTATAAAAAATGCAGAAAATAGAAAAGGAAAATGCCAAAAGGGAAAGCAAAAAATGTCCTGGAAATGGACTCACCATATAATTTAGCACACGATTTACCACACGGCTGCTTTCCTTCCCAGGGAGAACTCT
>NC_051425.1:11573083-11575583 GCF_015228065.2 Penaeus monodon | reverse complement strand
CCCCTTCCTCCTTCCTCTTCATCTCTCCCCTTCTTTCTCTCCCCCTTCCTCCTTCCTCTTCATCTCTCCCCTTCCCCCTCTCCCTCCTTTCCCTCTCCTCCTCTCCCATGCTTTAACCTCATACTTCTCTCCCTCCCTCCTATCTCCCTCTCCCTTGGTCAAAAATAATGTCACGGCGTCTTGACCTCGTCTGCCCCTTCTCTGACCTTGTTGGACAGCGACAAGGTCTCTCGTGACGGAGTAAAGTTTGTTTGTTTGGCACCGAAGCGGGGAGGTCGCACCCTCTGCCTATGCCTTTAATGAGATGTGTGTTTTTCCTTTTTTGTATAATAAATCAGCTGATGTAGACAGGTTAAGGAGGAGGTAGACAGTTGAAGTTAGAAGTGTTATTATTTTATCCTTGAAAACGCATACAACGTTGTATGTTTGTACATACATGCATATATATATATATATATATATATATATATATATATATATATATATATATATATATATATATATATATATATATATATATGAGTGTGTATGTGTGTGTGTGTGTGTGTGTGTGTGTGTGCGTGTGTGTGTTTACAGTGAAATGTCACGGGAAGCGAAACTGACCCAGGAAAAGAGAAATCAGGGTAAAGCAAGACAAAGGAAGAGACACACGACACTGAAGAAAGGTGAGAGAGAGAGAGAGAGAGAGAGACAAAGCAAGAGATAAGGCCGAGAGACCACCCATCAAAACAGACCATAGGATCGTCGTCTGAAATACATACAATTCAAAATAACCATCAGTTCTCAAAGCGAATATGTTCATGAAATGCCCTTTAATATTCGTGAAATGCTCGAAATCCATTAGGTATTCACGAAATATTATTTGATAATAGTAAAAAATAATAGTACCCATGAAAATAAAAACTTGCTCTTCAGACACATACACAAACTCTTCAGAAAAAAAACACTTTGTAATACTTATGAAATACTCAAAATCTTCTCTAATATCTACGTGATACTCAAAATCTCTCCTCCTTCTCCAACAATATTCATCACAATCCCAAACACCTCTTTTGATACCCACAACTTACAAACAAACAAACAAACACAAAAATAAAGAAGTACCCCCCTTACCAAAAAAAAAAAACACTTCCCATAGAAAACGACTCCCTGTGTAAAATCCTCCCCACCCCCGAAGTAAGTACAGTATGTGTTAAACCCTTTCTCGTCACCTTGTTTACTCTTAAAGAAATCCCCGCCCTCTCCTCCAAAGTAAGTGCTACGGGCGTTATGCCTTGTTTACTCTCAAAGAAAGCGGTCACGCCTGGGCACATGTGTGGGTCACATGGGAAAGGATCTGACCTCACCTCGCCGGATTTGACCTCGTCATGGATGGGTTGCCTCTGTTTGTAGACTTTCCTTTTGGTCTTCAAAAACAACACGTGAGGGTTGTGGTAATGTAGATAGACAAACAAATGGTGACGGTGATGGTACTAGTGAGGTAGGAGTGGTGGTGATGGTAATGGTGATGGTTGTGGTCATAGTAGAGATAATAGCGATAGTGATGGTGGTAGTGATAGTGATGGTGATTGTTGTGGGTTGTGATAATGAAGTGAGTTGTGATACTAATGTGAGTTGTGAGTGCCATATTGTGATGCCGCCATATACGGGTTATAATGACAATGTTATCGTACGTATATTGTGATAATTATATGATTATATTACATATATACTGCCTTTTATGTTATATGTTACACTATGTTAAAGATTCAGTGAGTATACAAACAACTGTGATGGTGATAGTGATGGGGATGGTGATGGTGATAGTGATGGTGATGGTGATGGTGATAGTGATGGCGATGGTAATATTAATGGTGATAGTGATGATATATATATATATATATATATATATATATATATATGGTGATAGTGATGATGATAGTGATAGTGATGGCGATGGTAATATTAATGGTAATGATGACGATAAGAGTGGTAGTAGAAATATTGGTAATGGGAGTAGTATTGAAAATTAAATAATGTGTTTTTTATTAGGAAATAAACTGCACTTTCTGTCTTTAAGCTTATAGAAGATAGAAAGGATTGTTCGTAGTGTGCAATAGATTCCTACTGGACTTCAAACCAACGTGTGATGGTGATGGTAATGATAATGGTAATGGTGATGGTTATTGTAATGTTATTGATAATAATGATGGTAACGGTAATGATAGTGTTGATGGTGATGATGATGTTGATGGTAATTTTGATGATAATGGTGAGGGTGATGGTAATGATAAAGTTAATAATGGTGGTTTTCAGTTGAAAATTAGCCATTCCTTTTTTGTCTTAATGCTTATATAAGACAAAAAAACTAAGGCATGCAACGAAGTGAAAATCTATATTGCTATAAAAGATGAAGGAGGAGGAGGAGGAAGAGGAGGAGGAGGAGGAGGAGGAGGAGGAAGAGGAGGAGGAGGAGGAAAAGGAGGAGGAGAAGAAGGAAGAGGATGAGGAGGAGGAGGAG
>NC_051425.1:11533083-11535583 GCF_015228065.2 Penaeus monodon | reverse complement strand
ATGATAATAATAATGATAAAAATAATAATAATAACAATAATAGTGACGATAAAGGGGGCCGCGGTGGCCGAATGGTTAGAGCGTCGGACTCAAGACTGTCACGACGGTAATCTGAGTTCGAGGGTTCGAGTCACCGGCCGGTGCGTTGTTCCCTTGGGCAAGGAACTTCTCCTCGATTGCCTGCCTAGCCACTGGGTGGCCAAGCCAGCCCAAGTCAGTGCCGGGTAAATAGAAATGGTGACTCGAAAAGAAGAAGAAGAAAAAAAAAAAAAAACACCGGGCGGAAGGCAATGGCAAACCATCGCTCTAAATTGCCAAGAAAAATCATGGAAGCCCATGATCGCCAAGGCCGCGGTGGCCGAATGGTTAGAGCATCGGACTCAAGACTGCCATGACGGCAATCTGAGTTCGAGGGTTCGAGTCACCGGCCGGTACGTTGTTCCCTTGGGCAAGGAACTTCACCTCGATTGCCTACCTAGCCACTGGGTGGCCAAGCCAGCCCAGGTCAGTGCTGTTCCCAAGCCCGGATAAATAGAGAGAATGATTACCTAAAAAAGGTAACACCGGTACTCTCCGTGGAAAGGAACTGGGGACCCTACCACGTACTCACTCCAAGAGCATCACAACATGAAAACTACAATTAAGTATCATGCTGTGACCACGGCGGCTCAGACATGAACATACCGTTAAAAGAAGAAGAAGTGACGATAATAGTGCTAACAATAATGGTAGTACTCACAACAACAACAACAACAACAAAAATAGTAGTAGTAGTAATAATAATAATAATAATAATAATAATAATAATAATAATAATGTGGCTTGACATCGTAAACTTATCAAAAACCTACTGTATGTATTTTCTGAAAGAATTATTTTTTTAGGGATACTCATTAAAAAAATGGGAAGGAAAAGCAAAGAACAAATGTTGGATGAAAAAAAGGAGAGAGAAAGAGAGAGGGAAAGAGACAGACAGACAGACAGAGAGAGAGAGAGAGAGAGAGAGAGAGAGAGAGGAGATGAGAGAGAGAGAGGAGGATGAGGAGAGAAGAGAGAGGAGAGAGAGAGAGGAGGAGGGAGAGAGAGAGAGAGAGGAGAGAGAAGAGAGAGGGACGAGAAGAGAGAGAGAGAGAGAGAGAGAGGGAGGGAGAGAGAGAGAGAGAGAGGAGAGAGAGAGAGAGAGAGGAGAGAGAGAGAGAGAGAGGAGAGAGAGAGAGAGAGGAGGAGAGAGAGAGAGAGAGGAGAGAGAGAAGAAGAGAGGGAGAGAGAGAGAGATAAGAGGGGGGAGGAGAGAGGGGAGAGAGAGAGAGGGAGAGAGAGGAGAGAGAGAGAGAGAGAGAAGAGAGGGGGAAAAAGAGAGAGAAAGAGAAAGAGAGAGAGAGGAAAAGAGGAGAGGAGGAGAGAGAGAGAGAGAGAGAGAGAGAGAGAGAGAGAGAGAGAGAGAGAGAGAGAGAGAGGGAGAGGGGGAAGGAGAAAGAGGAAGAGAGAGAGAGAGAGAGAGAGAGGAGTGAGAGAGAGAGAGAGGAGGAGAGAGGGGAGGAGAGAGAGAGAGAGGAAGAGAGAAGAGAGAGAGGAGAAGAGAGAGAGAGAGAGAGAGAGAGAGGGAGAATAAGGCATAACAATATCGATAAAAAAAACAGATGATATCCCGCTGCACAACACTATAATGTCTAGACTTTACTCAGAATCGACGCAAAAACATAATTTCGTACCACTGATCCGTTGCCACACACGCTTCACACGCCATACGCACACACACACACAAGCGCACGCACGTAAACATTTCGCACGCTACAAACAAGCAAATACAAGCACACACACACACACACTAACTCAACCACCCCCCCCCCCCCCCCGAGACAGTCACATTAGCATACACAAAACACACACACAGACTTACTTCCCCCCCCCCCCCCCCAGATTCCCTTCCCCGCTTTTTCCAAACCCCACATTTCTACCCTCAACCCCCCCCCCCTCCCCTCCATAACCTCTCACTCGAACCACACACACCGTGATGAAATCATTGCAGAGGGCGCGGCAAACATACACCCCCACTCCTCCTCCTCCTCCCTCTCAAATGACCTTTGTCTACTGGTTCATTCAAGCAACGGTGGTCGGGGGGGGGGGGGGGGAGGATGGTCAAACCTGTAGTGACCTGATGGAGAGAGAAAGAGAGAGAGAGAAAGAGGATGGAAGGAGGGTGGGAGGGAGGGAGGGAGAGATAGAGAAAAAGATAGATAGATAGATAGATAGATAGATAGATAGATAGATAGAGAGAGAGAGAGAGAGAGAGAGATGAGTGATGTAGTGACCTATCGGGGGGGGGGGGGGTGAACGGAGGTCAGTCACTGGCTGATGGGTGGGGGGGGGGTAAGAGGAGGTAAGGGAGGGGGAGGGGAGAGCAAGAGAGGGGGGGAGGAAGGGAGGGGGGAAAAGGAAGGGAGGAACGGAAGAAAGGGGGGAGGAAGGGTAAGAGGGGGAGGCAGAATTAAGGAAAGGG
>NC_051425.1:11525583-11528083 GCF_015228065.2 Penaeus monodon | reverse complement strand
TTGTGTCATATACGTCTCTCTGCTGCATATTACTCGGGTCCCCGAGTAATATGCAGCAGGCGAGTCGAGCAAATGAGACAGCTCGAATAACAAGAAAGTCGAAGCTTCAAGGATTTCATATGTTATGCTAAACTGACGCTCGAACGATGACCATAAAGTCGTGATATTTTCTGAGTCGTAATTTTGCGTCTTGTCCAGTTTCCTTGTATGAATCGCCAACCAGTTCGTTTATGTATCGCCAACCAGTTCTTGTGTATATATAGCGAGAGCGTGTTGTGGAGAGAGAGAGAGAGAGAGAGAGAGAGAGAGAGAGAGAGAGAGAGAGAGAGAGAGAGAGAAAGAAACAGAGACAAACAGACAGAGACAGAGAGACAGAGACAAAGACACAGAGAGAAAATCATTACATAGCAATTATGATACGTCACTAAAACATGTGTCACTACGGAAATAAAAATATGTGCAACCAACCTTTGCACTTGATTACAGGGATCTTACCGTAGATGCAAAAATAGACACCTTCTCTTCATCTCCATGTACAGATGCGAGCGTTTTGCGTCACTGATAAATCATTATCATTTTATAATTGTCAGATAAATGACAAAATCTAACGGCTAAAAAATAAAAAAATAAATAAAAAAAAAATGCTCGAGGCGATGTAGTCGAACTGGTACCTTTTATTACAATGATTAAATTTCCTGCCGAGAGACGGTGCCTGCCCCTCCGCTGCCGTTCGTTGACTAGTTCATCAAGCTTAATGTACACTGATATATCATAGATATTATATGCCATGATATTCGGATCTCTGACTTGCTTTGAATTCTGCATTTTTGAGCGAATTATATAAAAAAAAAGAAAAATAAATAAATAAGAAATAAATAAATAAATAAATAAACAAAAAATAAAAATAAAACGAGAGATAATTAAATGACTAAGCAAATTAATAATCCAAAAATAAAATTAAAAAGTAAAAAAAAAATAAATAAATAAAAGCAAAGTCATGGCATTGTCTTCGGAAATACTGTATACTTGTTTTTCGTTATTTTTTTTCATTATTACAGATCAAGCATGAGATCAAACCGTTCATTTGGCCGATACAAGAATAAAACAAAACGTATTTGCATAAACTGCTTGCACGAAAGCTTTAAACGCTATTCGTCTTTTACGCTGCCTGAGAATGCCGTAACCACATCCATTAATTAATCCTTATTAGCTTGTTTTTTTATTAATATTCGGTGTCTTAGATTATAAGGCATTAGCAAAACTTATATTTTGGGGAAATAATTTAACTTATTATTTTTTATTTATTTATTTATTTATTCATTATTATTATTATCATTATCATTATAATTATTATCATCATTATTATTATTATCATTATTATTATTATTATCATTATTATTATTATTATCATTATTATTATTATTATTATTATTATTATTAGTTTCCTTGTTGTTGTGATGTCGCTAATAATCAAAGAGATCCGTCTTGTTTCCATGCTTTTTTTTTTTATCGACATACAGTGAGAGGAGTTCCAACTGGTTCTGCTTTATGATACATCATTATTTGTGATTATCCGTCATTAATTATTAAAAACGAGAGGATACCGGCAGAAGTAAACCCTTGTAAAAAAACATATATGTATTTATGTCATGGCTTTATACAGATTTGTAAATTTATATCAAAATGGTCACAGGTATTTAGAAAATTATAGAAGCTTGTTTTGATTGGATGTCTTATCGTCCATAATATTACTTATTATTAGTTACAGAAGGACATAAAGGTTTATCCCCCTAAGGCAGTGGATCTTAACTTCTCAGTCGCGCTAAGGATATATGCAATTTTTTCCGCAAATATACCTATTCAGAATGTCATAAAAATGGTTAATTATGCGTATAGAATACCTAAAGTCATTAACATCTAAGGCAAAGCAAATCACAGAGACACAGATAATTTCTAGTTTTTTAGAATTGTAATTTTAAATAAGAGTGTTTATCTAAAAGAGTATGAAGGTATACGGATCGCCACGGCCTATCAGGGCATACTCTGGGTCGTTGCCTAAAAGGGTCAAAATCCACTAATCTAAGGTTTGCATTTAACATTAAACTTCCATCATTAACATACAGCTACCGACATATGAGCGGCTGCCCAATCATTCCACAGACAGATAAAAGACGAAGATTAACATTAATTCATTCGATCTCGTCAAACTTGTTGATTTCAGCCACGGCAGATCCTCAAATGCCAAGATATTCGATCAAAATTAGAAACTTTTCATTGACTTCAGGGTCTCGCTCTGAACCTGTCTCGTCTCTGCTGTGATTAGCGAGCGTCGCTGTATAACCGATAATAAGGTAGTTAACAGGTTTGTTGTTTTATTTTTCTTCATTTTGACAGGTTTTCTTGGTGGGGCAAGATAGTCTGGGACTACGTGATCGCAGAGCCGTGTTATTTTGACCCTTGTGGCGATATGGAATGCCAGGTCATGGTTTTGGATTTTTTT
>NC_051425.1:11503083-11520583 GCF_015228065.2 Penaeus monodon | reverse complement strand
TTCTGTTTGTTTGTCGGTTTGTTCTCTCTCTCTCTCTCTCTCTCTCTCTCTCTCTCTCTCCTTCCTATCCTATCTCTCTCTTCTATCCTCTCTCTCTCTCCCATCCTCTCTTTCTCTCTCTCTCTCTCTCTCTCTCTCCTTCCCTCCCATTCTTCCATCCATCCCTCACCCATCCCTCCCTCCCTCCCGCCTTCCCTCCCTCCCTCCCTCCCGCCTTCCCTCCCTCCCTCCCTCCTTCCAGTTATCACAGCAACCACTTATCTCTCCTCTTAATCACGATTCGCTACGATTATTTGGATTAGCAATAACATGGACGAGATTATGAACTTAAATCCGCTACCAAAATACGCTTCGTGATGCAATGTTGAAGATAAATTTTGTGACCGTAAGAAGTTGAAACATGATACTCATAGATAGTTCAATATATCTTGTTTTATTTTTTTTGGGGGGAAATCGTTAGGTGTGTGGATATCTTGATTGGATACTAGTACACACAGACATACATACATGCTTACACGCATAGACGCGTACATATATATACATATATATGTACGACATATACTCAGATAGCACGATAACGCATCCACGCAAACACACACACACACACACACACACACACACACACACACACACACACACACACACACACACACACACACACACACACACACACACACACACACACACACACACACACACACACACACACACACACACACACACACACACACACACACACACACATAGAAACGCATAAAACACACTTACACACACATAGCAATTTTAGACAAAGGAAAAAAAGTATTATCATAGACAAACTATATTTATCTATCTATATCGTTGCCAATAGTTTAGTATCAGATCATTGATTTTAAGTGATTTTGCCTCGTGTATTTATTGAAAGCAGTGTCTGCTGTGTAATCGAAATATTAAAACAAATACAATGCAAAGGTAGGTGTTATTAATATTCTCTCTCTCTCTCTCTCTCTCTCTCTCTCTCTCTCTCTCTCCTCTCTCTCTCTCTCTCTCTCTCTCTCTCTCTCTCTCTCTCTCTCTCTCCCTCTCCCTCCCCCTCTTTCTCTCTCTCTCTCTCTCTCTCTCTCTCTCTCTCTCTCTCTCTCTCTCTCTCTCTCTCTCTCTTCCCCTCCCCCTCGCTCTCGCTCTCTGAGTGTACACTTATATGCGTATGTATATACGCATGTGCATGCATGTATGCGCATACTACCATGTATACCTTTGCTTCTCCCCATGGTTAGATAAACGTGCGCCTGTATGCTTGCATGTCCCTGTGTCTGTGCGTTCCCAGCGGCGTCCCAGTAGCAAAGTGTACATTTGCATACGAGAAAAAAGTAGCATTTTCTCCGTATAGCAAGTCACGCAACGCCAGAGATGGATTTTATCACGATATTTCCATCTTATCTTCTTAAAAGAATATGGTTATTTAAGTCTTGTCTGTGAATTCGATCATAAATAGTAAGGCAGATTGATTAAGTGTGTGTTCCTTCTGTCTCTGTTGTTTGATTTATTATTATTATTATCATTATCATTATCATTATTATTATTATTATCGTTATTGTTACTATTATTCTTTTTCTTCTTCGTTTTTCGTGCGTGTGTGTATAGGTATTTTCATTTTTTAAATTTTCAGAATGGAGATTGATGGGAAAGTTTTCAAAGTTTTGTTCCTTTGGGTATGACAGTCATACGCATACATGCACATACTGCACACACACACACACACACACACACACACACACACACACACACACACACACACACACACACACACACACACACACACACACACACACACACACACACGTATACACATACAGATAGGCTTATACATGGATAGATGGACATACAGAAAGAAACCGGACACAAGAAACTGAACGATAGATAAATATACAAATAAAGAGAGATAAAAAGATAAGCGGACATGCAGACATAAAAATACACAGGCAAACAGATAGATAAATAGACAAATAGACAGGTAGACAAACAAACAAATAGATATACAAACAAACAGATAAATAGACAGATAGACAAACAAACAGACAGACAACGAGACAGAACAATGAAAAGCATATACAAACGCAATCGAAAACAAAACACCACATCATCAAACAGACAGACAGCGAGACAGAACAATGAAAAAACACATACAAACACACACATCAAAAACAAAACACCACATCATCACGACATCCTCAGCTGTAGCACAAAGAACATGCCTTCAGCCTGTATCTATTCTTGATCTAAAATTAACACATTTACTCTCCTGACTCATGCCTTTACTCATCTTTGCTTCCTCTGACTCATCCGCGATTTCTTTCCTACCTGAGTCGTAGGTTACTCATTTCTCTGTGTTAGTGAGTCACTGTGTTGACATATGAGTCGTGTGGAGATGGTGATGGTGGTGGTGGAGGGTGGTGGAGAGGCGAGGGAGGTGTGGTGGGAGGAGAGTGGTGTGGTGATGAGGGGTGAGGTGGTGAGGGAGGGGTGGTGGAGGTGGAGGGTGGTGAGGGAGGTGGCGAGGGAGGGAGGTGGTGGTGGTGGTGGAGGGGTGGTGGTGGTGATGGAGGGTGGTGGTGATGGTGGTGAGGGGGGGGGGGTGGTGGAGGTGGAGGGTGGTGGAGGGAGGTGGCGAGGGAGGGAGGTGGTGGTGGTGGTAGAGGAGGGGTGGTGGTGGTGATGGAGGGTGGTGGTGATGGTGGTGAGGGAGGAGGTGGTGGTGGTGGAGGGTGGTGGTGATGGTGGTGGTGATGGTGGAGAGGTAGAGGTGGAGGCAATGGTGGTGGTAATGATGATAATGTTAATTATGATGTCATTGATGATAATTTCAACAACTATTATAATAACATCTATAATGGTGTTGTTGATGATAATGATAATGATAATAATGATAATAAAATGAGAATAATAATGATGATATTAATAGTAATCATAGAAAAAATAATACCAACAATTAAGTGATAAAGATAATACTGATAATGATGATAATGATGTAATAGTAATTATCAAAATAATGATAAGAAAATAATAACAACCACAATAGTACGTGAATAACTATGATACTATGTACTACCATAGAAGACCATAAAAAACAACAACATCAACATCAATAACAACAACAAAACATCAACACCACCGCTACCAACAACATCAATAACAACAAAACATCAATAACCCCAACACCACCACCAATAACAACAACAACATCAATAACAACATCAATAACAACAACAACATCAACATCAATAACAACAAAAACAAAGCAGCAACAACAACAAACAACAACATGAACAGCAACACACGAACCGCGACAACCCCGGCGGCGCAACAACTCTTGTGCAACAGAAATAGGAAATAAGAAACTTTTGCAATTTGACAACATATTCCCTTGCACAGATCCTCCCCGCTTCTCCTCCTCCTCCCACTCCTCCTCTTCCTGCTTCTTTTCTTTCCTCTCCTCCTCCTCCTCCTCCTCCTTCTTCTTCATTCCTGCTTCTTCTCCTCCTCCTTTTCCTTTTTCATTCCTGTCTTCTCCTCCTCCTTCTTCTCCTTCTCCCTCCTCCTCCTCCTCCTTCATTCGTGCTTCTCCTCCCTCCTCCTCTTTCTCTTTCTCCCCCTCCTCCTTTCCCCCCTCCTCCTCCTCCTTCTCCCCCGCTCCTCTTCCTCCTCCTTCATCCTCTTCCTTCCTCCTTCTCCCTCCTCCTTCTTCATTCCTGCCCCTCCTCCCTTCTCCTCTCTCCTCCTCCTCCTCCTTCTTCTCCCCGATTCAGTAAGATAAGATACATATTTTGGACACACGCACACAGATATGTAATACATGCACACGAATATGTACGTACGGAACGATATACATACGCACACACAATCACAAACACGTAAACACAAACAAAAACACGCAAACACAAATAAACACAAACGCAACACACAGACACGAACACAAACACACAGACACGCATTCAGACAGACAAACAAACAGACAGACAAATTCCATCCCTGACTACAAATTACCTCTCCCTCCCCAGCTCCCCATCCTTCCCTACTCCTCCCCTCCCCCCTTACCCCTGCCAATCAACCCCCCTTCCCCTCCTACCCCCCTAACTCCTGCCAATCGACCCCCTTCCCCCAAGCTCTACCCCTCCCCTTCCCCCCCCCCAACCCCTGCCAATCGACCTCCTCTTCACTCCCCCTCCCCCCACTCCCCACCCCTCCTACCCCATCATCCTGTCGTACCCTCCTCTCGTTGCTCGCTTAAAACACGCGGTTTGCGATGACCGCGCTGACCGCATGCGTAATATTAAGCGCTGTTGTCATACAAGCGAAACGGAGCTTGACAAAAAAAGAAGAAGAAGAAAAAAAAAAGCCTACCTTCTGTTATATAATGTTGTTGATTATTTTTTGTTTTTGTTTTAGTTTTTGTTTTATCCTCGTTTCATAATTGTTTTGTGAATGTTGTTATTGTTATTGTTACTGTTATCATTATCGTTATAAGAGAGAGGGAGAGAGAGAGAGAGAGAGAGAGAGAGAGAGAGAGAGAGAGAGAGAGAGAGAGAGAGAGAGAGAGAGAGAGAGAGAGAGAGAGAAGAGAGAGAGAAGAGGGGAAGAGAGAGAAGAGAGAGAGAGAGAAGAGAGATAGATGATAGATAGAGGAGAAGAGAAAAGAGAGAGAGGAGAGGGGAGAGAGAGGAGAGGAGAGTAGAGAGAGAGAGAGAGGAGAGAGAGAGAGAGAGAGAGAGAGAGAGAGAGAGAGAGAAAAGAGAGAGAGAAAGAGAGAGAGAGAGAGAGAGAGAGAGAGAGAGAGAGATAAAAGAGGAACGGTGAGTCCAATGAAATAAATCGCGAGGAAGAGAGAGGATGAGAATTTATCATTGTTGTTGTTGTTTTTGTTATTACCATTACTATTGCTATCACCATCACAATTACCATTATCATTATCATTACATTATCTTTATCATCACCATCATTATAATTATCAACAGTATCATCATTTTATTGTCAAAGTTGTCATTATCTTTATGGTCATTATTAATATCTTTCGCATAATTAAATAATGTCATTATCATCCTCATTAACAAGAGGAGTAGTCATAGTAGTAATTATAGTAGTTATAAGACATTATTATAAGTATTTAGTCATAAGTATTTGATAGTTGTAAGGAGAAAAGGAATTAAAGAAAAAAAAAGATGCAGAGAAAGAAGGAGAAAATGAAATAGAAGGAAAAAAAGGAGAAAATGGAAGAAACTTGAGAAAAATAAAAGAAAAAAGAAAAAAGAAAACAAGAAATAAACAAGTAAAAATAAAGAAAAAAGAAAAACAAGAAGAAAAGGAAGAAGAAGAAATAGCCAAAAAGAAAAAGAAGAAGAAGAGGGAAGAAAATAAGAAGGAGAAAAAGAAGAAGAAGAAAAGGAGGAAAAGGAGAAAAGAAAATGTAGAGAAAGAAGAAGTAGACAAGAAGAAGAAGAAAGGAAGAGAAGAAGAAGAAAAGAAGAAGATAAGAAAAGAAGAGAAGAGGAAGAGAAGAGAAGAGGAAAGGAAAATAGGCGAGAAGGAAGAGCTTCGCGCCGCCGTCGCTTCATTGGCTTAATTCCGCCTCGGCGACGGAGCCTCATCCTCTCGGCGCCTCGGGCTTCGGTTGGCTTCGCTTCGCCTTTGCGGTGCGTTTGCCTCTTCGGTTGGCTTCGCTTCGCCTTTGCGGTGCGTTTGCCTCTTCGGTTGGCTTCGCTCCGCCTTTGCGGTGCGTTTGCCTCTTCGGTTGGCTTCGCTCCGCCTTTGCGTTTTTCGGTTGTCTTTTGTTTGGTCTCTTCTTCTGTTTTGCTTTTGTTTTGCCTTTTCGTTTGTCTTTGGTTTTGTCTTTTCTTCTTGTTTTGTTTTGCTTTTCGATTGTCTTTTGTTTTGTGTTTTCTTTGGTTTTGCTTTTAGTTTGTCTTTTGTTTTCCGTTTTTCTTATTATTTTTCATTCTTTTTTGCGTCTTTTTTCTCTTGTTTTGCCTTTTCTTTTTTCTTTGGTTTTGCTTTTCTTTTTATCTTTTGTTTTGTGTTTTCCTTTTTTTCTTTGTTTTACTATTTCAGTTTTCTTTTGTTTTACTTCGTTTTTCTTCTTGTTTTTCTTTCTTTGTTCCTTTGACTATTTTTTTTTTTTTGTTATATTTACTTTTCACTTTTTTTTCTCTCTTTTTTGGGCCTCACAATATTATGTTCTTTTTCATGTATTTATATATTATTTGCTTTTTAGCTCTGCTTTTACCTTCGTTTTTCATTTTTTTCTTTGCTTCACAACGTCATGTAATTAATTATTTATTATTATTGTTATTATTATTATTATTATTATTATTATTATTATTATTATTGTTATTATTATTATTATTATTATTATTATTATTATTATTATTATTATTATTATCATTATTATTATTATTATTCTGACCGAGAGTTAGGTATTATCTATTATTTATTATCATTATTTATTGTAACTATTACTCCTACTATTATTATGTTATCATCATTATGATTATCATTATTATTGCTATTGTTGTTGTTATCATTATTATTATTTTTTATTGCTGTCATTACTTTTTACGATAATTATTCATCATTATATATTATCTATTTTTCTAAATTATTTTCCGGAGAATAATTCCTTTAAATAATGCCGTTACAATCAACACATTTATATTTATTCTCATAGGCATGTGCTGTACGCACGTGTATTAATGTATACATTTATGTATACTTGCATATATGTATGTATTTAAGTACGTACGTATGTAAATATGTATGTATATTTGTGCGAATATATACGTATATAATATACGTATATAACCCATATAGGTATACATGTATCTACGTACTTATATAAGTAACTATGTACGTATTTCTTAATACACAGACATATGTAAGTATGAGTTGACGATCATCATGAGGGTCTGAAGCGGCCACACACGACGGACTTAAGTGGTGTGTGCGTGTGTGTGTGTGTGAATTCAAAGGCTAATCTCATGACATGTGGACTGACGATGTTGGCATGGCACCTCATAGCCAAGTCCAAGAGGTGAGTACAAATTTCATAATAAACAAGGGTCGAGGAAGCGATAACTGTTCTAAGTAGTTCTGGGGAGTGAATTTGCGTGAGGACAAATAAATACACACGTTTATTCCTTCACGAGTGGACGTATCTGTGGGCGTATGTGCGTGTTTTTTTTTTTTTTTTTGCCCCGTCGAACAAGGAGTAATTCTGGCACTGTTATGACATGACTGGACTGCTGTAATTGCGTGGAATGGCTTGTCACTCTCCTGCCATAATGTGTGGTTGAAGGTGTCACCGTCTTGTGTAGTAGATTGGATGGTCTGTTACAACACGCACGCACGTAAGCACACACATTGATATCTATATATTTAGACATTTAGACATACGTGCATACACATTCACACAAACACACTCACTCATACGCACACTCACATAATCATAGACACACTCACATATACGCATACTCACACAAACACAAAAACAAACAAACACAAACACAAACACACTTACACATGTGTACACACACACACACACACACAAATACATACACACACACACACACACACACACACACACACACAACCATATATATATATATATATAATATATAATATTATATATATATATATATATATATATATAATAATTATTATATATTTATATATAATTATATATATATATATATATATATATATATATATATATATATATATATATATATATATATATATATATATATATATAGTATTATATATAATAATATATATTATATATATATATATTATATATATATATATATATATATGTATATGTGTGTGTGTGTACAAAAGGGACAGGTTAGAAACAGACAGACAGACAGACAGGCATTTTACAAAGAAACATACATTCCTTCTTCATGCTCACTTCCATTCTTTTAATCTATCTTTCCAAATCTAGATTAATTACAAAAAAAAGAAAAGAAAAGAAAAGAAAAAAACTCTATACCGCAGTGCCCTTCTTTCACGCAGTCCTCAAATCCCTTTTTTCAAGCCAGCACAACTTTCTAATATATATCTCACGCTCTATAAAAATTTACGACTCTTTTGTGTATTCTGTGAGACTGAATTAGGCTGAGGATTCCAATGGCATCTGGCAAGTATGAGTTTATGATCTTATCTGAAATTGTTATGATAGCGGCCGTGAGATATTTCTCGAACTCTGGTGGTGAACTGCAGTAATAGTTGTGGTAGTGCTAGTAGTAGTAATAATAGTAGTGCTAGTAGTAGTAATGCTAGTAGTAGTAGTACTACTACTACTCGTCCTACTACTACTACTAGTAGTAGTAGTAATAGTATTAGTAGTAGTAGAAGTAGTATTAGTACTAGTAATAGTAGTAGTAAGATGTAGTAAGTAGCAGTAATAGTAGTAGCACTAATAGTAGAAATAGTAGCAGCAACAGGAGTAGTAGTAGTAATAGGATGTAGTAAGTTCTAGTAATAAGGGGTGGGTGAGCTCATTGTGTCTGTCTGTCTCTGTCTCACACACATTCATAAAAATATGAATAACAAAAATACATCATATTTCTGTCTTTCTGCAAACACAAGTACACACACACAAAAGTAAACAAATAAACATACACATGTACATATACAATTTTTGTTCACATTTAAATCCTGTACGAATGAGAGAGAGAGAGAGAGAGAGAGAGAGAGAGAGAGAGAGAGAGAGAGAGAGAGAGAGAGAGAGAGAGAGAGAGAGAGAGAGAGAGAGAGAGAGAGAGAGAGAGAGAGAGAGAGAGAAAGAGAGACAGAGGAAAACAGAGAGACAGAAAGAGAAATAGATAGATAGATAGATAGATAAAGAGTTATTCGAAAGTCATCATTTCATCTGGAGGCAGCTTCTCATCTTCCGAGTCAATTTACAGCTCTCTTAAAGCCTGGAAGGTGAGCTTTCTCCCCCTGAGATAATGGCACTTTTGCGAGGGTCAATTTTCTTCCCCAAGAGGATTTAAAAAGCTCGCAGAACTCATGCCATAAATTATTAAATAAAAAAAAAAGAATCGAATTATGTCAGTTTTCTTCGCGAATTATAAGCTCAGAAACCGACCGCAATCCATAAATAGATGAAAAAACAAAAAACAAAACAAAAGCGAATCGAGTCGTGCTCCGATAGAGAATCGAATCGTGTTTCAAAGTCGAGGACAAAACCAATTGAGTACACATCATGGTAGATGTTCCAGTTCTGTACGTGTTTGGCTTATATATTTTTTTTATATAAATTTCTCTATTATCCTTTGATAATTTTTTTTCTTAGATAAATACGATGAAAAGATAGATGAATCATATGAAGTTACAGTATATTCGAAGGATTCCAGCCTTCACATGCCTAGGTAATCAATTTTATTTGATTAAAAGAACAGGCATAAACACCAATACATAGCGATTAATAGGGTAATCATAAGTCATCGTTGTCGTCATCATTATCACCATCCTCATCATCAACATCCCCATCACTATCATCATCATCTTTACCATCAATTTTCTCATCATTATCATATTGCAACAGTAAGCAATCCAGCAATTGCAGGAACATATACACACTCAAAGATATTTTTCTCTGTCTTAAGTCCCGCGTTGCTGACTTTGGCCGGGAGACATGGAGGCCGGGAGAGAGCATGGTAGCCTAATATCAAGAAGAAGAAAAACAGATGAAAATGAAGAATGAGAAGGACGAGGAGGAGGAAGAGGAGGAGAAGGAAGAGGAGGAGGAGGAGGAGGAGGAAGAGGAGGAGGAGGAGGGGAGGGGAGGGAGGAGAAGGAGGAGGAGGAGGAGGAGAAGGAGGAGGAGGAAGAGGAGGAGAGAGGAGGAGGAGGGAGAAAAGGATGAGGGGGAAGAAAAGGAGGAGGAGAAGGAGGAGGAGGAAGAAAAGGAGGAGGAGAAGGAGGAGGAGGAGGAGGAGGAGGAGGAGGAGGAGGAGGAGGAGGAGGAGGAGGAGGAGGAGGAGGAGGAGGAGGAGGAGGAGGGTGAGGTGGGGATGGGAGAGGAGGAAGAAGATAAGAAGGAGAAAGAGGAGTAGGGAAGGAACGGAGGGAGGGAGTGGGGAGGATAAGGAAGTAGAGGATAAAGAGGAAGAGGAGTATGAGGAGGAGGAAGGATGGAAGGGAGGGAGTAGGGAGGAGAAGGAGAAGGAGGAAGAGGGGAAGAATATGAGAAGGAAGAGGAGGAGGAGGAATAAGAGAAAAAAAGAGGAGGAGAACATGAAAATTAAATTTTGATGAAATGTTCGATTTTCAGAATGGAAGGTACGGAATATAATACTTTGGATGCTGTAGTTATGAATCGTATTTATTTTGTTATTCAAGTGTTGATTTGGTTGAAATCATTATTGCTTTAATATCATTGTAATCACTGTTATTATCATCACTATCATCGCTGCTGTTATCATTATTATTAACATTATCATGTTATCACTACCATTAGGGACAATAATCATAATAATAACAATGACAGTGACAATAACAATAATAATGGTAATGATAACGGTTTGATGATAATACCAATAATGAAATAACAAAGACAATGATCATCCCCATCCTCCTCATTATCATCCTTATCATCATCATCAATATCATTATCATCCCTTGTTTTTATGAATGACTATCATCATCATGATCTTCAGTATCTTAATCCTCATTATTATCATCATTAACATCACCATCATTATCATCACCATCATTATTATCACCATCATCATCAACACCATCATTATTATCACCATCATCATCATCATCAACACCATCATCATTATCATCACCATCATTATCACCGTCTTTATCATCACCATTACAGATGAATATCAATCCGGTTTTCGCAATAGCTGTGGCGTTCGAATGCTTTCATGCAATTTGAGATATTCAATTGTCTATAAGGACTTTGTCACTCTTTTGGTATTCTAAAACTAATATCTAACATCTAAATTCTAATTCTAATATCTAATAGCTAGATGTGATTCAAGTATGTGTTTGTTCGTTTGTTTGCTTTGTGTTCTTGTGTGTGGGAGTCTACGTGCGTGCGTGCGTGTGGTGTGTGTGTGTGTGTGTGTGTGTGTGAGTGTGTGGTGTGTGTGTGTGTGTGTGTGTGTGTGTGAGTGTGTGTGTGTATCTGTGTATGTGTGTAAGTATGTGTTTGTGTGTGTGTAATGTATGTGTTTGTGTGTGTTTATCTGTGTATGTTTTGTGTCTGTTTTTTATGCCATTTGCGTACGTGTGTGAGCGCGCGCGTGTGCATAATTCCTAAGGCAAAAAAAAAAAAAAAAAAAAAAAAAATTATAATAATAATAAAAAATAAAAACTAGCCTCATATTCTTCGATAGTAGTAATTTCCAACCTCATATTTACCTGTCAAATTATTTCCAGAATTTCGGAAATGAATTTTCAATATACCATTAAAGCTCGTGCGTGCATAGAAAAAAACGTAATTTCGGTGTTCCTCTCTCAAGCTCGCATTCCAATATACTCCCCCCCCCCACACACAAATATAATAAAATATCCTGAGTGAAAATATTAGACATAAAATGAAAATAAATCGTTATTGATGTTAATATCCCTTGGTAATGGCGATGATGATGATGATAATACTAATAACAATAATAGTAATAGCAATGATCCTACATACATCTAATATCAATTATAATAATTATAATGATATTTATGATAATAATTATAATGATATTTATGATAATAATTATAATGATATTTAAAATGATAATTATAATGCCATCAATGGTAATAATATTTATAATGATAATTATTATGATATCAATGATTAACATTAACAATATCAGCACCAATAATAATGGTTATAACAATAATAATAAAGATAATAACAAAAGAAAACGGCCTTTTTATTACACATGTATTCTTTATCACAACAAATAAATCAACAACAACAATAAACAATACCAAAGTCAATAAAAAAATAACAATAATAATAATAAATATAACACACATAAAAGCATCCCAATCTCTCTCTCTCTATGAAAGTCAGTCAAGCTTCGAGTACACTCTATTAACCCGTCAGTCTAGCGGGGAAAAGCAGAATCCTACTGGACGAAACTCGTTCCCCTCTTCCCCTCCTCATCCCCCCCACCTCCAAAACCACAGGATTCTGAGCCCGAGATCCTACACGGAGGGTCAGCACAGAAAGAAAATTGGTTGGCCTCGCATACCTCGCGCCCAACGCACTGAGGCAGCGGCAGCGGGAGGGAGCGACAGGCCAGAGCAGGCATTTCTCGTTGCGATTACAGCCGCCAGAGGGCATTGCGTGCGTGTCTGCCCAGGATCCAAAGGGTTAAATTGGTGTTTACTGTTTTTTCCGCTTGCGTTGCGATTGAAGTGTATTGTGTATCGTGTCTGTGGTGTGGGTGTACTGTGCATGGCGTCTGTGATGGTGTAGTGTATGTGAAATTTGCGATAGAAGTGTACTTTGTAATGTGTGATGTGAGTGTATTGTGTATGATATTTGTGATGTGAGTGTATTGTATTAATTATTGTATGTATTTTTATTGTATTTGTCTGTATTGTATTTATTATTGTATGTATTTGTATTGTATTTTTCTGTATTATATTTATTATTGTATGTATTTGTATTGTACTTATTATTGTATATATTGTATAACTATTTTCCATAATGGTTATGATGTAAGTATATCTACAAAAATTTACTAGTTCAATATTTCTCCATTTAACACTATCTATCATCTTTTTCGTATCGAGTTTAATCTCTTATACTTTCGCTCGCTCTCTTTTTTTTCATTCTTATAATTTCACTCAATAAATATTTTTGAACATCGCTATTTGATAATTTTTTCGGCTTATTAATATATCTGCATATAAATGTCATGTATGATTTATGGTAATATCTATATTTTATCTTTTATTATTATGCATAATAATATATATTTCATTATAGATAATAGTATTATATATATATATATAATATAATATATTATATATATATATATATATCTATATATATCTTATAACTGCTGTATTCAAATATATACAGTTATTGTATAACATATATTCTTATATTTATCATATATCATATACTAATGTATTTATATATCGCTTTCCGTACTCTTAACAGCATGTATAATGTTATCAGGCTTGAATATATCCATATTCTATATTTTATTCATATACTCATATACCAGTGTATTTAAACCTTTGCTACGATAAAAATGTAAGTATCAGAGCTGAAATTATAATAAATTAAATATATAATATGATTAAAACGCATCATTCAAACCGCATAAAAAAATAAGATGAAATTATAAAATAATATGATAATATTGATTAAAAACGCATACATTCAAGAACACGCATTAAAAAAATATATATATATATATAAATGTCTGTTAACAAAAAACTTTTTGTATAGTTCCCTGCTAATTCACATATACATCTACCTTTCTATAGTTGCAAGGATGAATATGTAACCATTCTGCACTCGGCATACCTCCACTCTTTGCATAGGTGTAACTTGCATCTCTCCTGCATGTAAATTCGAGGATTTACAGCATGCCGCCTATGTATATTCATGTGCCATGCTGTATTCATTGACAAACTGTATCGACGGATAATGATGAAAAACGGCTAAATGTTTTTTTTTTTCTATTAATGTATTTATGTATTTATTTTTTGTTATTTATTTATCATTTATTTATTGTGTGTGTGTGTGTGTGTGTGTGTGTGTGTGTGTGTGTGTGTGTGTGTGTGTGTGTGTGTGTGTGTGTGTGTGTGTGTGTGTGTGTGTGTGTCAAGTGCTCTATAAATAAGAAATCCCCCGTATTCACTAATAATAACAAATGAACCAGGAAGTAGATGGATAAGAACATTCAAGCAATCTGTCAACACTCTTTTTATTAAGGAGAAAAAACCGAAGTCTTCAAAACACACAGATCGAGAAAGTAATTGCCACGCTCTCTCGAGAAATATCTTTGCATAAATTCCTAGGAACCTCTATTAAACTGAACGACTAAAATCTTTCCACGTGTGTGCTGTTAGTGTGTAATGGCACACTGTGGTGTAAGGGATGTGTGTGTGTAATGATACACTGTGATGTGTGTGAGTGTGTGTGTGTGTGTGTGTGTGCTTGTGTGAGAGAGAGAGAAGGGAGGTAGATAGATAGATAGAGAGAAAGAGACAGAAAAAAGAGAAAGATAGACAAGAAGAGACAGAGAAAGATAAATTTATATATATATATATATATATATATATATATATATATATATATATATATATATATATATTATATAGCGAGAGAGAGAGAGAGAAAGAAATAGAGAGCGAGAAACAGAAAAATAGACAGAGATATAAACGGATAGAGAGATAGCTAGATAGACAGAGAGAGAGAGTAGATAGAGCACTCAAGACCCCCCCCCCACGCCTCTGGTTCCTCGTCCACCACCTTGGGTCATGGACCGCGTCTACCTGTCTACCATCAGGGGCCTCGAGGCGGGGCATATCCGATCTCTATCTTGCTCATCACTAACTCGCACGCCACTTTGGGGCATCATGGCCGGCCGTGAAAGTCAACACCGTGGCAAGGAGAGTTGTGTACCACCGGAGAGGGAATTAACTATGGGTGCCTCACAATTTCTTCTCTTGTACCATTAGGAAGGGAAGCGTGGTACCTCACAGGTTGTGCATGGTACTTTATACCATCTTGTGTATCTTCGGAGAGCGAACTGCACTTTTCTTTTCTTTTCTTTTTTAGTTACCAATGTGTGAGCAATAATTTTCTTTAAAAGTGATGATATCTCGTTCAGCGACTTTTGAACAGTCGTTTCCATTACATCATTTTACGAGGGGCGTTTCACTCACACTTCGTGGAATATTGCTTTCACTCATATGGACTTTTCTCGCTCTCCATTCTTTCTCCTTTTCTCCCTCTCTTCCTTCCTTTCCCTTCCTTCATTGCTGATATATCTATGGTGTTCTTTCGCTTGCAATGCCTCTTCTTTCTCCCTTTACCTCTTATCTATCATTCGTCATTTTCCCCATGAAATTCCCTCATTAATTCCCTGCTAATCTTCCTTTCCATTTCCTCCCTCCTTCCATTCCTGCTCATTCTCCTTCCCCTTTGTCCTCCCTCCTCCCAGCTCCTCCTCTCCCCTTACCTTCCGTCCTTTCTTTCGTGTCCTCCCTTCCTTTCCCTTATCCTCTCTTCCCTCCTTCCATCCCTGCTCATCCTCTCTCCTTCCCCTTTCCATCTCTTCCTTTCTTTCTTTCCTCCATCCTGTCCTTTCCTGCTCATACTCTCCCTTTCTCTTTCCTCCCATCTCTTCCTTTTCCTTGCCTTCTTGTTCTTCTTTCTCTTACCTTCCAGCCTCTCTTTCCTGTCCTCCCTTCCCTTCCCTCTTTTTCCCTTTCCTTCCTTTTCTCCTTCCCTTTCATTCACAGACTCCGTACTCTGTCTCTTCTGCCTCCTTCCTCCCTTCGTTACTTAAAGACACTAACGACTCCCGCTCGCCAAACTTTTTCTTTTCTTTTCTTTTCTTTCTTGCTGATCATGATACCGTTTTCTCCGTATTGCGAAGTTACCTCCTCCTTCCTCCTCCTTTATCTTCTTCTCTCTGCTTTCTCTCTCAGTTCTTTCTGATTTTTGTGTTTGTTTGAGGGTGGTTTTCGTCTTCTGCCTCATTCTCTCTTTTCTTTTTCTTTTTTTCTTTTTCTTTTTTGCCTTCTCCCTAATTCCTTTATCTCTTTCTTCTTCTCTTCGTCTCCCATATCAAACTTTCCCTCTTCTCTCACCTCCTTCTCCACTTCCCCTTTCTTCTTCCTCTTTCGTCCTTTTTTCTTTCTTCTCTCCTCTTCACGTTCGTCATCCACTTTCTCCTTTTCCGTGCTTCCTCTCTCGTTGTTCTTTTATTCTTCGTCTCTTTCTCTCTTCCATCCTTCATCCTTCTTCCATTTCCCCCCATCTTCTCCTCTCTCTCCAATTGCTCTCTCTTTTCTTCCCCCTTTCTTCGCCCCTCTCTCTTTCCCCTATCTTCTGTCCCCCTTTCCACTCCTCCGTTCTCTCCTCCTTCCTTACCTCTCACATTCCTCCCCCCTCCTCCTCATCTTCCTTCTCCTCCTCCTCCTCCTCCTCCTCCTCCTCCTCCTCCTCCTCCTCCTCCTCCTCCTCCTCCTCCTTTTCCCATTTCCTCCTCCTCCTCCTCCTCTCCTCTTCCTTCTCCTCCTCCTCTTCCTCCCGCAATTCCACCCCTCCTCCTATGCTCCGCTTTCCCCTCCTCCTCCCTTCCCCCTCGTTCGTGCAGGCATGTCACTCACCCCCCTCCCCCTCCTCCCATACCCCCTCCCATGCCCACCCAAGCATGACCGGGCATTCGGTGTCTGGGAAAAGAGATATCCCCGGTATATTTTCAGCCACATAACGAAGTATAACCTTGTGCATTCGAATAAGTATATCCTAGTATACTAACGTGGAGATTAGCCCACAGTCTAGTGTACAAACTTCAGTAAAATCTATTATATCGACTTAACAACGACCTGTAATACAATTGCGTAATATAACTAGATATACTTAAATTACCCATAATAAAGAGTAGTATAATACAATCTCTCAAGAGAATACTAACTTACTAACAAACACTAACAAATCTCTCTATACTTTTAACATACATTTAACATACCCTTTCGTAATCTACACGATATATTTTTAACATCCTTTAAGATACCCCTTCGCAATCTACATGATTTTTTAAAACATACTCAACATACTTCTTCGCAATCTACATGATTCTTTTTTAACATATCTTTAACATACCCCTTCGCAATCTACTTACGTAACCTACTTACGACTTCATTCCCCTAACGCTGGATGGAAAATATGAAAACCTGAACACAAGTCAATAAAGACAAGAAATAGAAGAAAGATTTTTTTTTGTATTAAGCCATGCGAGTTCCTTACAAAATCCATTTGCCTCGAAACATCTGCTCGATACGTACATAGATAGATCCCTTTAAATCACGTTCATATTTATTCAAACTACCATGTATCTCAAATCGATATATATAAACACAAATAAATCTGATATGTAAATACCTATATTTTCTCCACAAAAAGGGGGATTTTATTCGACATAATCCATTACCTTTAAGATCTAAAATATGTCTTTGTAATTTCCTTTACCTCGGCAGGAAAGTTCAACCGACTTGCTGGCGCCACCGACTCTTACCTCCCCCCCCCTCCCCCCCACTACCGGCGAGAGGAACAGACTGTACTTCTTACTCTTGTCTTGGTGTGTTATCTTGTGTTCTCTCTCTTTCTTTCTCTTTCTCTCTCTCCTCTCCTCTTCTCTCTCTTCGTCTCTCTCTCCTCTTCTCTTCTTTTCTTTCTTTCTCTCTCTCTTCTCTCTTCTCTTTCTCTTCTTTCTCTCTCCTCTCTCTCTTCTCTCCTCTCTCTCTCTCTCTCTTC
>NC_051425.1:11495583-11498083 GCF_015228065.2 Penaeus monodon | reverse complement strand
TATACAATATCATTTACGAACTTTGCATTTCAATAGTTGGTCTGTCTGTTTCTCTCTCTCTCTCTCTCTCTCTCTCTCTCTCTCTCTCTCTCTCTCTCTATTTCTATTTATCCATTTTTCTACCTATCTGTCTATTTGCCTATCTTTCTGTCTATCCTTTATTCTTTTCCCTATCTATCTGCCCTTCTCTAATGCCCTATCTATCGGTCTACTATCTATCTATCTACTTATACAAACATCCTAATAAAATGCTATATGACCTCTGATGTCTAGCACATTTATTTGTTTAAAAAATAAATATCCAAATTAAACAACAGTTACGTTAATCAGAGAATGTTCCTTTATTAAAGAAAAAAAGAAAGAAAGAAAAAAATATATAATGACACGTCAATACAATATCCTTTATTTAAAAAATCTTATATAACGACATTTCAATACAGTATGATACATCTACGTGCCCTCAAATAATAGCTCTAGACTTTTTTTTTTTCAACAAAGACCAGTCTAACCTGTTATTCTCATCGGAGTCTCGACTAAACGACAGAATAATGACACGTCTGTACCTCATTGACACGTCGGGGAAAAGGAGAGATGAGTGAAATGAAAAATGACATGATAGTAACAGATACTAGTGTTTTTTTTTGTGAATGAATGTTAAGGTGCATGCGCAGATATACTCACTCATGCGCATATTCTGTCCGTTTGACTGTCAGTCTGTCATATTCTGTCTGTTCAAAAGTTTCTCTCTCTCTCTCTCTCTCTCTCTCTCTCTCTCTCTCTCTCTCTCTCTCTCTCTCTCTCTCTCTCTCTCTCTGTCTCTCTCTCTCTCTCTCTCTCTCTCTCTCTCTCTCTCTCTTTCTCTCTCTCTCTCTCTCTCTCTCTCTCTCTCTCAATCTTCCTCTTTCCCCCCTCCCTACCTACCTTACTCCCTCCCTCCCTCCCTCATACTTCTCCACCACGGAATCAAACCATTTAATATCTACACCGTTATCTATAGATATACATTCCAGAGAACGATAAAACGAGAGAGATTTGCTTTTTGCCCGAGAGTAAGGTCCAGTAACTAAGTCTTCCTCACTCCGCAATAAAAAAGATTATGAGATTTGAATCTACGATTAGGAAAAGAGTAAAAGAAAAGAGAATAATAGATAAAAATGATAAAGAAAAAAAGGAAAACGAGGAAAAATATGGAAATTTTGTATGACTAAGAGGCAGATCCGTCAATTTTGATCTGTGTATGTGACTCACCTGTGTTTCATTGCACAAAAATAGCGTAATGTCAATTAACAATGTCTACTGAGATGTAATAGATATATAAGTTTCCTCTAGTGAATATATGAAGTCGAAAATATTCATAACTAGTTTTCAGAAGAACAATTGTGTGGAGGTGAACAGGTTACCTTGTTCTTCAGTGCTCTTCAGTTCCCTGGTCGTTCTATCCGTCATCCTCACCTGTAAAATGATATAAAAATATATTATTACAAATTCAGGAAATGGAAGCAAATAACATTAATACAAGTGGTGATTCTGGTGCATTTTACCAATCGTGAAAACGCTTTTAATTCTAATAAAACGAAAACAAGATTAAAATACACATTACAATAGTCATAAAAGTGAAAAAAATATAATGGCAATACCCTTATATAACAAATAATGCTTAAATATAATGAACCTTATATACTTTACCATTATAACAACATTTACGTAAAAGCGAATCGCATTTAGATGATAAGATTAAACTATATATTACAATAACAGTCCTAGAAGCAATAAATGTAATGGTATATACTCAGTTATATAAATAATAGTAGGGTTTAATGATCCGGATTTCGACATGAACTCTGACCTTTCACGATAAGTCCAGAAAGGCTCGGATAAGAATTAAACAATAGATTTCTGGATCGTGATGTATACTGTATAAATTGCATAAAACCTTTATATATAAATATCTGTCCTTTCACAAGTGTAGATGACGTAGATATCTCTCTCCTTTAAAAGCAAACTCTTACGTGGCTCGTGGAAAAGGTATTATACTAATATTGTAATGGGAATATAATTTGGAAATGAAAATATCTTTTATTGAATAACTTCTCACTCTTGGAAAGATTCCTGTTGCTAGGCAGTGGATTTTCACGATGTTGATATGTTTGTTTACGTGTGGGTTGGAGAACCTTATATGCACATTTTTTTTTTCGTAAATATATTCCGTTTATGAAGAATATGCATACACATATTTTTTTTTTTAATCTATCTATACATATATCTATCTCCTTTTCTTTCTTCCATCCTTTCTTTTCAAACGCTTTTTTTTGTCTCCTCCCCCTTCTTTCTATCCAACCTCCTTCTTTTTCTCTTCATCAATCATTTCCTCTCTCCCTCCTCTTCCTTTCTTTCTCAAACTCCTTTCTTTTCTCTTTCTTATCATTACCTCTCTCCCTCCCCTTCCTCTCTTTTCGAACCTCCTCCTCTTCATCTTTCCTCTCTCTCTCTCTTCCCCCTC
>NC_051425.1:11473083-11490583 GCF_015228065.2 Penaeus monodon | reverse complement strand
AAAGCAGTTTAAAAAGGAGGAAATACAACAAAGCATTGAAATAAAAAAAAGAGAATAATGAAGTAGAAGAAGAAGCAGAAGAAAACAAAGAAAGAGAAGGAGAAGAAGACGAAAAAGATGAACGAAGAAGTAGGAGAAAAAGAAGAAAAAAAAAGAAAAAAATGATGATGAAGAAGAGAAACGAGGATGACGAAGGAGAAGAGGAAGATGACGATGAAGAAGATGATGATAATGGAAAAGAAGAAGAAAAAAATATGATGAAGAAGAGGAAGATGACAATGAAGAAGAAGTGATGATGATGATGAAGAGAGAGGAAGATGATGAAGAAGAGGAAGATGATAAAGAAGAAGAGGACGATGAAGAAGAAGAAGAGGACGATGAAGAAGAAGAAGATGCTGAGGAAGAAGAAGTGATAATGATGATGAAGAAAAAAAAGATGCTGAAGAAGTGATGGTGATGATGAAGAAAAACGATGATGACGAATAAGAAGAAGTAATGATAATGAAGAAGCACAAAAAAGACGTAGAACAAGAAGAATAGAACAGCTCCGGCTCCACAGCGGCTGGTGTGCCTGGGTGCGGCAGGGTACGTGTGGCCTCGCCTCGTCCGTCAACGCTCCTCTGCGTACCCGCGCCCACCTGCCCTGCGCACCTGTTGCTTGGCACGTCATAATCCCTCGTCCCTTGGTGTAATAGTGCATGCGCCTTTTTCATGTGTGTTCTGAGTTTTACGTGTGTATGTGTGTGTGTGTGTGTTAGCTTGGTTTATGTATTAATCGATTGTATGTTTGGTACAAGGATCGTGTCATTATCGCGAATATTTGTCTTTATTACGTTATTGGGAATGAAATCAATTTGAAAGAAAGGGGGAAATTGTCTATAAGAAAGTTTAAAGGGATATGTCAACCAAAATGAAATAAAAAAAAAAAATGAGAAAAAATGCATGGTAAATAATCGTGCTTTTGATGCAAAAAACGTGAAAATAATGAAAATATGAAGATTCAGAGGGATTGACAATAATAAAAAGGTTTCAACATTAAATAAATGAATAAAAATAAGAAAGAATAAACACTTCTATATAGAGTAAGGAAAGTAAGAAAAAAATATAATAATTTTGTAATAATATTGAAAAAAAAATAAGAGGAAGAAAATGAAAAATCTATAACAAGTTTCAGAAAATCAGAAAAAAATAGTAAGAAGAAGAAGAAAAAGGGAGGGGGGGGGGAAATCTATAACAAGTTTCAGAAAATAAGAAAAAAAAAAGATTCTCATCACCATCCCAGCTCTCCCACAGATGAAAGTGACCTACATGTCGGCCTCATAAGACAACTTGAAAACTTGACATGTGGCGAACCTCATGTCAGAAGAACAGATTCACCTCCCAAATGTGAACCTTATTTATGGCGACAATATGTAGAAAAAGGTATGAATGAGAATAACTAGCTCCACAATACAAAATCTATACCTAAATCCTATTACATTACTGTATAAGATTATATTTGACTGGTGTCGAATTTTTCGTCGCCAGAAATGCATGTACAGTATTTCTGACGAAGATAAAAGCGAAACCGGTTAAAGGCACCTCTTGTATTGTGAAGAATATTCATTCTCATTCATACCTTTCCTACGTTTAGTCCAAATCTGTCGAATCGCAGCGACATATGATGCGATTTTAGTGGGGAAGATAAAAAAAAAAAAAAAAAAAGATAGGATTACATGGGGTGATGTGTTTATTGTTGCTAGGGTAGCTGGACAGATGGTTAGATAGATGGGTGGATAGATAGATATACAGACAGATAGACAGACAGATAGATAGATAGATAGACACATAGATAGATAGATGGATAGATAGGCAGACAGACAGATAGATAGATATAGTGATAGATAAATTGAGTGATTAATTGATAGATAGATAGATAGACACAGACACACAGACAGATAAATAGATAGATAGACAGACAGACAAAGATAAATACAGATAGATATATAAATGGGTAGAGAGATAGACAGATAGATTATTGATAGACTGGTCGATCGACTGACTGATTAATTGGTAAATAGATCGATTGGATTGATTGATTGGTAGATAGATCGATAGATAAATCTAACATAATTATATTGACATGTGTTACATCGTGAGACAAGACATGACATGACCAGCCAAGACATGACATGACATGACATGGCAAGACAAAACAAGATAGGACCAGAAAAGACAAGAAAATAATAAAAAATAAATAAATAAATAAAGACAAAATAGATAGATAAACAAATAAATAGAACAAATAAAAACAAAAATAGACAAACATACAAACAAGCACAAAAAAGACACAAAAACAAACCACAAAAAAGACACTAATACAACAAAAGACAATCAAAACAAGACATCAAAAACAAAAGACAGTCAAAACAAAACATAATCAAAACAAAAGACAAAACAAAGACAAGCAAAACAAAATACAACCAAACAAAAGACAAAACAAAAGACAATCAAAGCAAAAGACAATCAAAGCAAAAGACTCAAGCAAAAGACTCAAGAGGACAATCAAAGCAAAGACAATCAAAGCAAAAGACAATCAAAGCAAAAGACAATCAAAGCAAAAGACAATCAAAGCAAAAGACAATCAAAGCAAAAGACAATCAAAGCAAAAGACAATCAAAGCAAAAGACAATCAAAGCAAAAGACAATCAAAGCAAAAGACAATCAAAGCAAAAGACAATCAAAGCAAAAACAATCAAAGCAAAAGACAATCAAAGCAAAAGACAATCAAAGTAAAAAAAAAAGACAATCAAAGCAAAAGACAATCAAAGCAAAAAAACAAAGCAATCAAAGCAAGACAAACAAAACACAAGCAAGACAATCAAAGCAAAACATAAAGCAAAGGCACAAGCATGACAGAGCAAACTCAAACAAAAGACAATCAACAAAATTCAAAGCAGAGAGAATATCAACAGCATAAAGCAAGGTCATAAGCAAAAACATAAGCAACTAGCAAAAGACAATCAGAAAGCACCCACACAAAGCTCAAGCAAAAGACAATCAAAGCTAAAAGAAATAGAAAAGACCTCAAGCAAGACAATCAGCAAAGACAATCAAAGCAAGCAATCAAGCAAGCTCAAGAGACAACAAGCAAAAGACAATCAAAGCAAAAGACAATCAAAGCAAAGACATTCAAGCAAAAGACATCAAAGCAAAAGACAATCAAAGCAAGAATAGGCAAAGACAATCAAGCAAAAGACAATCGAAGCAAAAGAATCAAAGCAAAAGACAATCAAAGCAATTGGACAATCAAGCAAAAGACAATCAAAGCAAAAGACAATCAAAGCAAAAAGACAATCAAACAAAAGACAATCAACAAAAGCATCAAAGCAAAATACTCAATCAAAAGACAAAACAAAAGACAATCAAAGCAAAAGACAATCAAAGCAAAAGACAATCAAAGCAAAAGGCAATCAAAGCAAAGACATTCAAAGCAAAAGACATAAGCAAAAGCAATCAAGCAAAAGACAATCAAAGCAAAAGACATCAAAGCAAAAGACAATCAAAGCAAAAGACAATCAAAGCAAAGACAATCAAAGCAAAAGACAGTCCAAAGCAAAAGACAATCAAAGCAAAAGACAATCAAAGCAAAAGACAATCAAAGTAAAACAAGCAAAAGACAATCAAAGCAAAGACAATCAAAGCAAAAGACAATCAAGCAAAAGACAATCAAAGCAAAGCACAAAAGCAAAAGACAATCAAAGCAAAAGACAATCAAAGCAAAAGACAATCAAAGCAAAAGACAATCAAAGCAAAAGACAATCAAAGCAAAAGACAATCAAAGCAAAAGACAATCAAAGCAAAAGACAATCAAAGCAAAAGACAATCAAAGCAAAAGACAATAAACAAAAGACAATCAAAGCAAGAGACAATCAAAGCAAAAGACAATCAAAGCAAAGACAATCAAAGCAAAAGACAATCAAAGCAAAAGACAATCAAAGCAAAAGACAATCAAAGCAAAAGACAATCAAAGCAAAAACAAGCAAAAGCAAGAAAAGACATCAAGCAAAACAATCAGCAAAAGACATCAAAGCAACAATCAAAGCAAAACAATCAAGCAAGGCCAGAGCACTGGGACTCGCACAGACCAAAGCAAACACATCAGTCAAATGCCATTAAGAGCAAAGTGATCAGAGGAAATGATCAAGCCAAGGCCCCTCGAGGCATTAGAGGCATAGAGGCGAGCATCTGTGGCTGAGCACACAGGCTGACGCTCGGAGAGAATTTGGCTGAAGCTCAGCAGGCTGACAGCTCTGTGGATGATGGTTTGTGCCGACGCTCCGTGACTGCAATTGTTGCTAGAGCTCTGGTGGCTAGTCTGATGACAATTTGGGTGACGCCTGGGCTGACCTCTGTGGAGGATGATTTGTGGCTGACGGTCTGTGGCTGACGCTCTGTGGATGATGATTTGTGCCTGACGGTCTGTGGCTGACGCCTGGATGGTCTGACGGCTGTGGCTGATGATTTGTGCCTGACGGTCTGTGGCTGAAGGCTCTGGGGTCTGTGGACTGATGATTTGTGCCTGACGTCTGTGGATGATGATTTGTGCCTGACGGTCTGTGGCTGACGCTCTGTGGATGATGATTTGTGCCTGACGGTCTGTGGCTGACGTATGTGTCTGACGCTCTGTGGATGATGATTTGTGCCTGACGGTCTGTGGCTGACTGTCTTGGCTACCGTTCTATGGCTGACGCTTTCTGGCTGACGCTTTCTGCCTGACGTTCTGTGGCTGACGTGCTGTGGCTGACGGCTGGTTCGAAATACGAGTGGCGTGTGAGGTAGGGATTAATGCGTCTGGTAATGAAATGGGGGGATTGCAGAATGGGGATTTCAGCGAGATTGTGAGGATTTCAGCTGAGAAGGGAGATTCCGATAAAGAAGGAGGAGGGGGGGGGATTTCAGTGAGGAGGGGTGATTTCCAATAAAAAAAGGTAGGGATTTCAGTAGAGGAGGATTTTTTTTTTTTTTTTTTTTTGGGGGGGGGATTTCAGTTAAAAGGTTTTGTAATAAGTTTGGGGAATTTTCAAAAGCAGAGAATTTCAGAGGATTTTAATTAGCAGGGGTGGGTGGGGGGGGGGGTTCAGGGTAGAATTGGGATTTCGATAAGCATGCGGATTTCACCAAGAAAGTGGGGATTGCGGTCTAAAGGGATTTGATGAGGTTGGGGTGATTCCAGTGAGGAATATATATATATATATATATATATATATATATATATATATATATACATATATATATATACATACATATATATATATATATATATATATATATATACATATATATTGTTAAAGAAGGCAGATTTCTATCATAGAGGGAGATTTTTGGTATGAAAAGGGGATTTTGGTAAAGTGAGATTTTCTATGGGAGATTTCGCCAAGGAAGGGGATTTCGACAAGAAAGAGGGATTTTATCAAAGGAAACTCCGTTGGTTAAGAGTCATGGGTGTTTCCAAAGTGTGTGGGGGGGAGGGGGGTACCGAGATGGGGGGAGGGAGGAGGGGAGGGTAAGTGGGCATGGCAAGTCCCCCCCCCCCCCGTCCTCCTCAGGTCTAACTGCTGCTGCCTAAATTTCTTCACAGAATCGACAAACAAATGAAATAATGAATTTATTATACACTTTATTAGCTAATCTTAAGCCGGCAACCCTCCCCCCCCCCAATAAAAAAAATGCATACGCCTATCCTCCTAATAAAAATAATAATAAATAAATAAATAAGTAAATAATAAAAAAGAATATAAAAAAGAGGCTTTGTAACCCCCCTTCCCCACTCTCCCCCCCCCCTACTAGTCTGTCTCGCAGGTAAAATATTTCCTCTTATTCGGAAAATAAATATTTTTTTTCTTCAAAATTAAACATCAAATAGATAGATAAATAAATAAATGATGGTAAATAAATAAATAAAAATGGGGGGAAGATGCTTTCATGTCAAAATAATATTTGATATTAATGAATTGAATGCATATATAGACTGATAAGTAAACAAGTAAATAAATAAACAGGCGAATAAATAAATAAATGAACAAAAAATTGATAATAAACAAACGGGTGAATAGATAAAAATGTGAGTAAAGAAACAGACATATAAATAAAATATGAAAAAATAAACAGTTAAATAAATTAACAGATGAATAAATAAAACGCGAAAGAAATATTCATAAAAAAATAAATAAATAAACATAGAGACAAAATGAGTATATTTGTCCGAAGAAGAAGAAGAAAAAAAAAAGAAGAAGAAGAAGAAAAGTAAAAGAAAGATAAAAGGAAGAAGAAGACGAAGAAGAAAAAGAAGAAAAGTAAAAGCAAAATAAGAAAAATAAGAAAAATGAGAAGAAAAGTAAAAGAAAAATACGAAAGAAGAAGAAGAAGAAGAAGAAGAAGTGAGTAATTTTGTCTTTCATCAGAGCCTTGAGATTTACAGACACGATCAGAAATGCTGTTGTGTGTTTAAGGAACTTCCCTTTGTGATTCACGGGGGGGGGAGAGAGAGAGAGAGAGAGAGAGAGGGAGGGAGTGAGAGAGAGAGAGAGAGAGAGAGGGGGGAGAGAGAGAGAGAGAGAGGAGAGAGAGAGAGGGAGGAGAGAGAAAAAGGAGAGAGAGAGAAGGGGGAGGAGAGAGGAGAGAGGGGGGGGGGAAAAAAGGAAGGAAAAAGAGAGAGAGAGGGAAAAAGGAAGGAAAGGAAGGGGGAGAAAAGAAAAAGACAAGAAAAGAAAGGGGGAAGAGTGGGAAAAAAAAAAATAAAGTTTAAAAAAAAAGGGGAAAAGAGTTAAAAATTTTGGGTTTAACTTAAAGGGGGAAAAGGAAGGCCCCTTATTGAAAGAAAAAAAACATAAAAGGGAAAACGGAATTTTAAAAAATTTCCAAGAAAAAGGGAAAAACCCAAAAAAAACCCCATTTTAAAGAAAACAAATTTAAAAACCCCCGTAAAAAGGGGGTGGGGGGGGGGAAAGGGAAAATGGGGGGCCCAAAAAATGGGGGAAAGGAAAGGGGGGGAAAGAAAAGGGGGGCCAAAGAAAGGGGGAGGAAGAAAAAAGGGGGCAGAAAAAGCCCCTTTTTAAATGGGGGGAAAAGGGGGAGAGGGAGGAGAAGGGGGGGGGGAAAAGGGAAAGAGGGGGGGGGGGGGGGGAAGGAGATTTGGAGAGGGGAGGAGGAAGGAATTGGAAGGAATTAGAGGAGGGGGGAAGGGGGAGGGGGGGGAAGGAAGAGAGGGGGGGGAAAGGGGGAGAGAGAGAGAGAGAGTGGTGGGAAGGAGAGAGAGAGAGGGGGGGGGAAAGAGAGGAGAGAAAAAGGGGAGAGAGAGGAGGAGAGAGAAAAGGAGGGGGAGAGGAGGAGAGAGGAGAGAGAAAAGAAAAGAGAGGGAGGAGGGGGGAAAAGAAAGAACCAAAGGAAAAAGGGAGGGAAAAGGAGGGGGAAAGAGAGAGAGGAGAGAGAGAGAAAAGAGAAGAGAGGGGGGGGAGGAGAAAAAGGGAGAGGAGAAAAAGGAGGCGAGAGAGAGGAGAGAGAGAGAAGAGAGGAGAGAGAAGAGAGAGAGGGGGAAGGGAAAACGGGGGGAGAGAGAGAGAGAGAGAGGGGGGGGGGGGGGAGAGAGAGAGAGGGGGGGGGAAGGAGAGAGAAGAGGGAAGGAAGGAGAGAGTAGAAGGGAGAAGAGGAAGAGAGAGAGAGAGAGAGAGGAGAAGAGAAGAGAGAGAGAGAGAGCGGGAGAGCGAGAGGAGAAGAGAGAAGAGAGGGATAGAGATAAAAGGAGAGGGAGAGAGAGAAGAGAGGAGAGAGAAGGGGAAAAGGGAGAGAGGGGAAGGAGAGGGGAGAAGATAAAAGGGAGAAAAGGAGGAAGAGAGAAGAAGAGAGAGAGAGAGAGAGAGGGGAGGGGGGGGGGAGAGAGAAAGGAGAGAGAGAGAGAGAGAGGGGAGGGAGCGAAAGGAGAAAAGAGAGAGAGAGAGAGAGGAGGAGAGAAGAAGAAGAAAAGAAGAGAGGAGAGGGGGGGGAAAAGGAGAGGAGAGGGAGAGCAAATTTAGGCCCCTTTATCTTTTCCCTCCTTCCTCCCCCCTTTCCTTCCTCTCTCCCCCTTTTTATATTTTCCCTCTCGTCCTCCCTCCTCTTCTCTACCCTTCCCCCCCTCTATTTTCCTTTTTCTCCCTCCTTCCCCCTCCCTCCCCCCTTCCCTTTTCTTTTCCCTCCCTTTCCCTTTTACCCTCTCCTCCTTCATTCCCCCCCACTTTTTCCCCTCCTTCTTCCCTTTTTTTTCATCTTTTTTTCCATTTTTTTTTCCCTTCCTCCCTTACCTTTGTTTTTCCCCTCCCCCCACCCTGTTTATCATCTTTTATCCACAGTCGGGATCTATCTTTTATCATCTGTTATCTTCTATCAAGCAATGAAAAAAGAAATTTTTATCTAACAGTCTATCAATCTGTCAGTCTATCTATCTATCGATCAACCACTCTTTCTCTTTATCTCTCGGTCTATCTATCTATCTATCAGTCAGAATCTCTCTCTCTATCTATCTACCTATGTATATATCTATCTCTCTATCAATCAATCTCTCTATCGGCAATAGTCAACCAATCAACTTTTTTCCCCCTCTCTACCACTTCCTTTCTCTCCCGCTCTCTCCCTCTTCTCTCTCTTTCTCTCCCTCCCCCCCTCTCTCTTCTCTCTCTCTTCTCTCTCCTCTCTCTTCTCTTCTCTCTCTCTTCCCCTCTCTTCTCTCTCTCTCTCTCTCTCTCTCTTTCTTCGCCTTTTCTTACTTCTCTTTCTATTATCTTCTCCTACCTATTATTATCCACTATTTTTTTCGATCGGTCACTGGTTTGTGCGAAGAGTTGCAACTGCTTTGGGTTTGCGAGTCCCGCAAAATGCAGAATAAAAACCCGTATATTAATCACCCAAGTTGGGGAGGGCCCCAATGCGCTTAAGTTGTATTATTGTTGTGAAATTTTGTGATGAAGATGAAGAAGACGAAGGAGATGAAGAAGGAGAAGGAGGACGAGGAGGAAGAGGAGGAGGAGGAAGATGAAGAAGAAGAAGGAGAAGAAGAAGAAGAAGGAGGAGGAGTAAGAGGAAGAGGAAGATAAAAATAAAGATAGAAATAAAATGAAGGTAAAATAAAGATAAAGTAAAGATAAAGATAAAGATAAAGATAAAGAAGAAGACGGAGATGAAGATGGGTCATGAAACGGTAAAAAAAAAACGAAAAACAACCTCAACAAATAACAATACTAAAGAAACAAACAAACAAACAAAGACAACCAAGCAACCCAAACAAACCCACAAGTAAACGAAAAGAACAAAAAACAAAAGACAGCATTCGTGCGCAGTTGCAACAGTTGCAACAGTTGCAACAGCTCCTGACGGCGGCTCACGCATGCGCACAGACGCCCAGAGAGGAAGGAGTTTTTTCACTTCGACAAGTTTATGGAGACAAAAGCTTATATCTCAAAAGGACAAGGCAAGTTAGGTTATCTATCTATCTATTTATCTATTTATCTATTTGTCTATCTATCTGTCTAGCTGTACTTCTATCTTTTTATTTATCTGTCTATCTAACTCTCTATCAATAGTTCTATCTATCTGTCAATCTCTCTCTCTCTATCTAGCTATACATACACACGCACACACACAAACACACACACACACACACACACACACACACACACACACACACACACACACACACACACACACACACACACACACACATACACACACACACACACACACGCACATATAATATAAGTAAGATTATATATATATATATATATATAATATATTATATATATATCATATATGACTAATATGATATATATATATATATATATTATATATATATAATATAATATATATATATATATATATATATATATATATAATAATATATATATAGTATGAGTATTAGGTACACACACACACACACACACACCACACATACATACATATATAAATATCATAATATATATATATATATATATATATATATATATATATATATTATATATATATAACACACACCACACACACACACACACACACACACACATATATATTATATATATTATATATATATATATATATATATATATATATATATATATATATATATGTATTTATATACATAGGAAGAGGTAAGTTAGATGATCCTCACGCCCTATCTTAACAAGTCCCTCTGTGGGCTCACAATTTACGTACAAAACTTAACTTTTTGAAACTATATGAATCTTAACTTTATGAAACCTTATAAAACCTAACTTTATGAAACTTGGCTTTATGGAGCAAATGAGGCCGGCGCGAGGGACGGCGCGAGGGAGAGAGCGCGTCGGGACACGTCATGCCCCGTCGGTGTCATCCCGACGGAAGATACGGAGCCACGTAGGAGGGGGCGTGTCCTTGGATGCCTGTGACCGGAGGGGATTTTTCTGGGTCCTTATTTTTCGCCACTTTTGGGTGGGGGGGGTGATCTCTCCGATTCTGTCCCTTTGTCTGTCTCTGTCTCTGTCTGTCTCTCTTTCTTTCTCTCTTATTCTCTCTGTCTCTGTCTCTCTTTCTGCCTCTCTCATTCTCTCTCTCTCTTATTCTGGTTTGGCTGCTTTTTTTTTTTCTCTCTCTCTTTTCTGATTTTCTTTCTCTCTTGTTAAATGTTCTCTGTGTATGTCTCTCGCTCTTTCTCGCTCTCTCCCTATCCCTCTTCCTCTTCCTCTCCCTCTGCCCCCTCCCTCCCACCCCCTCCCTCCATCTCTCCCTCTCTCTTTTCCTCCCTCTCCTTTTCCCTCTTCCTCCCCCCTCTTCCTCTTCCTCTCCCTCACCCTCTCCCTCTTCCTCTTTGCGAGTATGTGTGCGTTTATATATATATTTTTTTTCTTTTCATTTATTTTACTCATCTATTTTCATTATTTTCCCTCTCTGTCTCTGGTCCTTTTCTCATTTTCTTCTCTCGTTCTGTATCTTTAGAATAAACGAATATGAAAAGTAATCATAATAAAGGAGAGATGTTGATATCGATAAACCTTTCATAATATCTAATAGATTTCTCTTAATTAGTGGTTAGTGATGAGACTAACAGACCATAATCGACTGAATCATCATAATTAATTAAGCAAACTGTATTGGCTATACTTAATGAATTCTAATTGAGTAAATGATTGGGTGATTCGGTTACTCCCCCTCCCCCCACCAAAAAAAAAATGGAAATAATTAAAACAAAAGATAGAAACACTAATCACCCACGAAATTAAATATAATTTTACCAAGCAATCAAGCTTAATCAATCCTATTATGCACTAACTAGTCAAACTAACTTACGGCCTACACTAACTTACTGTTCAGACCAACTATTCAAACTAACTTGCGGCCCAAACCAACGTCACGCCGCCCAAACCGCCCATTAAGAATGCGTCTCCAGTCAACAGCGAACCGAACATCCCGGCGCCTCTGCCACCCCGCCCATAGCCAGCCATGAAACACGCCAGACAAAGAGGTCCCCGCCCGCGCACGCCCACGAGCGCCCACGGAGCACGCAGCGACAAGGAGAAAACGCCGTATAAGGTTGCAATGCAGGAATGGGCAAACGGGGAGATGAGTCTGTGCGTGGGGGGGAGGGGAGGGGAGGGGAGGGGAGGGAGTTTTTTTTCGTTTTCTCGTTTTTTTCGTGTTTTTTTTGGGGGGGAGGGGGGGGTATTTCTTTTTCTTTTTTTGAGGGAGGGGGTTTATTTCCGTTTTGGGGGTTGCCTTTACTTCGTTTTTTTTTTGAAGTTGCGGGGTTGGTTTATTTACGTTTTTTCTTTTTTTGTTTGTTTGTTTGTTTTATTTTTTAGTTATTGTTGATTTTGCTGTTGTTGTTCTTCTTCTTATTATTATTATCATTATTACTAATATAATTATTGTTATTATCATTATTATATTGTTATTGTTGTCCATATCATTGCTATTATTATCATTATTATTATTATTATTATTATTATTATTATTATTATTATTATTATTATTATTATTAATTATTATTATTATCATTATTATCACTGTTATCATCATCCTCACCATCACTATTATTATCTCCATGATCATTATCAACATCATTCTCTATTTGCTCATCCACATCATTTGTTAGTTTATTTATTAAGGGGGAAAGGTACTTCTTCATACTTTCCGCGTTTTTCACGTTCATTTTTTAATTTATTGTAAGTTCTTCTTCTGTCCTTTCTTCTGGTTTATCTCTTTTGTGGCGAGAGGATTTTTATTTCCATTATCATTATTCACTTATTTCGATTTATTTGTAGTTTTTTATCTTTTTTCTTATTTGTATTTGGGATAAAAACAATCAATTTGTTGTTGTCGTTTATCTATCTTTATCTAATCTATTTATTTTTCTACTTATTATTTATATATCTATTTGCCTATCTATCGATTTATTTATCTATTCATCTATCTGTTTATCTATCTACCTATCTATCTATTTATCTATCTATCTGTTTATCTGTCTATCTATCTGTTTATCTATCTATCTATCTATCTATCTATCTATCTATCTATCTATCTATCTATCTATCTATCTATCTATCTATCTATCTATTTACTTATCTATTCATTTATTCATTCATTTATTTATATTATATCTGAGAAAAGGAAGTAAAACACCTTATTTCAATAAAGTATGACAGGAAAAAGTGATAAAAGGGAAGTATATGATAATGACGATAATGAAGCTGGAAAGGGAGACGAGGATGATGAAATAATAATAATAGTAGTAACAATAAAAAAAAAGTCCGAAAAATAATGACAATAACAACAGGAACAATAATAAATAATAATAATAATAATAATAATAATAATAATAATAATAATAATAATAATAATAATAATAATAATAATAATAAATAATAATAATAACAATAATAATAATATAATAATAATAATAATAATAATAATAATAATAATAATAATAATAATAATAATAATAACAATAATAAGAAGAAGAAGAAATAGAAAATTAAGAATCAAAAATAAATAAAATAGAAGACGAAGAAGTAGAAAAAGAAGAAGAAAAAAAGAAAATATACAGAGAACTGGCCAGTAAGGAGAAGGAAGCGCATAGGCTAAAGGGTAAGATCTCGCCTATGACATCACTGATCCCAGAAGGAGATCCTGGACAAGCCACAAAGGGGGGTATGGCACACTGAGGCAGGCGCGCGCGCGCGCGTGTGCGTGTGTGTGTGTGTGTGTGTGTGTGTGTGTGTGTGTGTGTGTGTGTGTGTGTGTGTAGTGTGCGGGATGTGGTGGATGTGTGTGTATGTGGGTGAGTGTGGTGTGGAGGTGAAGTGTGGTTTTAAAGACAGATAAGACGGACAACACACACACAAACAGAGGGAGAGAGAGAGAGGAGAGAGAGGGAGAGAGAGAGAGAGGAGGAGAGGAGAGAGAGAGAGAGGGAGAGGGGATGAGAGAGAGAGGGGAGGAGAGAGGAGAGAGAGAGAGAGAGAGAGAGAGAGAGAGAGAGAGAGAGAGAGAGAAGAAAGTGATAGAATGAGATTGTATATACACATCTCACCCCTAGAAATAAATATTAATAAATAAATAAAGTAACAAATACACAAATAAATAAACAGATAAATAAAAAAATACACAAATATATGAAAATAATCACACAAAAAACACTTCAAAAGTAGCTCAAGAATCACAACTTTACCTTTTGCCTAAATTTTTACCTTTTGCTTAATTTTACCTTTTGCCTAAATATTTACCTTTGGTCTAAATTTTTACCTTTTGCTTAATTTTACCATTTGCCTAAATTTTTACCTCTGGCCTAAATTTTACCTTTTGCCTAAATTTTTACCTTTGGCCTAAATTTTTACCTTTTGCCTAAATTTTACCTTTTGCCTAACTTTCATCTTTTATAAATTCGGTTTCAACTGCTCTTCCTTTCCATGGCATATTATTTTCTTCGTCTGCCTCGGACATTTAATCCTTCTGTGTTTTGAGTACACTCGACAATCACTAATTCAGTATACTTCATCCATCAAAAAATCGCAGTGCACACTCATCCACCAAACAGAATCTATAGTTATCCACCAGCATCCACTAACAGTCATAATCCCCTCATCTACCATCTTCAAAATCCTACACTGTCATCCACAAACTTGCGCGTGCATCTGCAGACTCATGAAGCTGACATAAAACTCGTCAATTAGTGGACTTTCAACTCTGAGTGAAGTGTTGCACAGCTGGTCTCTTGCAAATTAGCGAAAACACACACACACACACACACACACGCGCACACACACACACACACACACACAAGAATAATCCCCCCCCCTTCTTTTCCTTCTCTCTCTCTCTCTCTCTTTTTTTTTTTTTTTTTTTTGTTTTTTGGGGGGGGGGGTCATTCCAAATACACGGGAAAGTGGTTTTCCATTCATAACAACAACTATGCCATGTGTATTTGCAACGCGGTGTGAATGGGTAGTAGTGGCAGCTGATTGCATAGTGAAAGTTTAACGTTTGGAGCTTTACTATTACTGTTGTTGTTATTAGGAGTAAAATGATAGTGATAATGATAGTAATGATGATGGTGATGATAACAATGATAATATTAATAATGATAATGACAATGATGATGATGATGATGATAATAATAATAGTAACAAATAATCTAATAATATAATTTAATAATAATAAATAATAATATAATAATATATAATATAATAATATAACAACAACAACAACAACAACAAACAAAACAACAATAATAATGAAGATAATAATGCTAATAATACCAATAACAATAACAATACTATAAATAATAATAATAAAATAATAATATTAATAATATCAACTATGATAATAATAACAATTATAAGAATTACAATAAAAACAATAATAAAAATAACCCAAAATAAATAAACGAATAGTTAGACAGATTGATAATATAAATGGATAAATCAACAATGATATGCACGCAATACGTTCAGCTGCAACGCCTTCTATTCAACCAACGCATTATTTTACTCTCAGATCAGATACCAATGCAACATGCAACATGCAACGACGAACACCTGCAATGCAACAGCAAGCGAGGAGGAGAGTGAAAGGTGTAGAAGGAATTGGGGAAGAGAGAAAGAGAAAGATCCTTTCTCTTTCTCTCTTTCTTTCTCTCTCTCTTTTTCTTTATTTCGTTCTATTTATCTTTTGTGTTTCTATTTCTGGTTCTCATCTTCTCTTTCTCTCTCTCTTTCTCTCTCTCTCATTCTCTCCTTTTCTTTATTTTTCTATTAATCTTTTGTTGTTCTCTTTCTGTCTATTTCTCTATCTCTTTCTCTTTAATTTCTCTTTCTAGTTCTGTTTCTGTTTCTGTCCTCTCTTCTCTCCTTCTCCTCTTCCTCCCTCTTTCTTTGCTCCGCCCTCTCATCCACCTCCTCCTCTCCACTTTCTCCCCTTCTCTCTATCTCTCCCCTTTCTCCCTCACCCTCTCACTCCCTTCCTCTCCCTCCCCTCCCTCTCCCCTCCCCCTCTCCCCTCCCTCCCCTCCCCCTCTTCCCTCTCCCCTCCCCCTCTCCCCTCCCTCTCCTCTTCCCAGCCACATAAGGAGCAAATTCAGGGTCGCCTGGAGGAGGACCTGCCATGACGTCATCGCCCCCAAGAAGGTACACCTGCACGCCACACGCCTCAGACAGTCAGCGCGTCGACTCACCTTCTCACCTGGACTCACCTGTTCGGGGCGCCTCCCCTAAGCCCGTTTTCTGCGATGGTCCCGTCCGCTGTTTTTTTCTGTGTTTGTTTGCGTGTGTGTTTTGTGTGTGTGTGTGCATGTGTTTGATTATGTGTGTGTGGTGTGTGTGTGTGTCTGGCTGTTTCTCTCTCTCTCTCTCTCTCTCTCTCTCTCTCTCTCTCTCTCTCTCTCTCTTCTGTCTCTCTCTCTCTCCTTCTCTTTCTCTCTCTCTTTCTCTTTCTCTTTCTCTTTCTATTTCTATTTCTCTCTATCTCTATCTGTCTATCCATCTATCTATCTATCTTTCTCTCTCAAACTTCACCTCCTCCTCCTTCTTCTCTTTTTCTTCTTCTTCTTTTTCTTTTCCTTTTTTTCCTCCTCCTCCTCCTCCTTTTTCTTCTCCTCATTCTTCATTCTCCTCATTCTTTATTTTTCTCCCTCCCCTGTTGTTTGTGTTGGAGTTGTATTTTTTATATTACTATTATTTTTTTTTGCCTTTTTAATCAACGTTCCTTCACACGCTTCGGTTTGGCGAACGATTCATCTCCCTTCTTTCTTGCTTCGTAAACTTGCCTCAGTTCTTCTTCTAGTTCCCTCTTCTTTACCTTCGTTGTCGAGAAGTATTGTTATCATCTTTACTATTATTATAATGATTCTTGTACTTACGCTTATTCTTATTCTTGCTACTATTATTATATATATATACACACACGCATATATATATATATATATATATATATATATATATATATATATATATAAATATATGTATATATATATATATATAGCTTTTAAGTAATGAATGAAGTGTCACCGCCACCTTCACTCTGAAGCATCATCAATACCTTCATTTCAGCATTGTTTCCATGAAAGCAGCATAAATATAATGAAAGAAGCGTCATCACCGCCATGAAAGAAACATCGAAATAATGAAAGAAGCGTCATCACCGCCATGAGATACTGAAAGATAAAGAGAGGGAGAAGGGAAGACTGAGAGCGGGGGGGGGGGTGGAGGTCAGAGAGGGAGAGAGAGAGGGGGGAGGGAGAGAGAGGGGGGAGGGAGAGAGGGAGAGAGAGAGGGGGGGAGGGAGAGAGGGAGAGAGAGAGGGGGGAGGGAGAGAGGGAGAGAGGGGGGGGGAGGGAGAGAGGCAGAGAGAGGGGGGGGAGGGAGAGGGAGAGGTTGGAAAAGAGGGAAATATGAAAGAAGCTTCATCACCACCTTCACTGAATCCTCATCACCACCATGAAAGAAGCGCCGTCATCACCAGCATCATCACGAGAGCGAATGAAAGGGATACGCGATACGGAGAACATCCGGAAGGAATAAAAGGACGGAGGGGAAGGGGGGAGGGAAGGGGAAGAGAAGGGGAAGAGGGGAAAAGGAAGAGAAGAGGGAGAGGGGAAAGGGAAGTGAAGGAGAAGAAGAGAAGAGGAAGAGAAGAGGAAAAAGAAGAGAAGAGGAAGAGGAGCAGAGGAAAAGAAAAGAAGGAAGAGGAGCAGAGGAAAAGAAAAGAAGGAAGAGGAGCAGAGGAAAAGAAGAGAAGAGGAAGAGGAGCAGAGGAAGAGAAGAGAAGAGGGGAGAGAGAGAATGCGATCTACCGAGAGCCAGACGCGGGGGGCGGGGTGACAAAGGGACTGTTGCGGGCGCTTCTTGCAGGAAATCGCGGGCGTGATGACTGATACGACTAACTGCGCAGGAAGGGGAAAGAATAAGAAAAAGGGGGTGAAGAGAAGAGAAAAGAAAGGGCGTAAGAGAGAAAGATAAAGGGAAAA
>NC_051425.1:11444096-11454096 GCF_015228065.2 Penaeus monodon | reverse complement strand
GGAGAAGTGTATGAATTAGTGAAAGTACTAAAATAACGATGATGATGATAATAATGATAATAATAATAATAATAATAATAATAATAATAATAATAATAATAATAATAATAATAATAATAATAATAATGTATAAAATAATAATATAATAATATAATAATAATAATAATAATAAATAATAATATAATGATAATAATAATAATAATAATATAATAATAATAACAATAATAATAATAATAATAATAATAATAATAATAATAATAATAATAATAATAATAATAATAATAATATTGATGATTGCAATAATGATAATGATAAATAAATAAATAAACAATAACGATACAACTACTACTTATAATGATAATGATAATGATAAAATGGTCACGACCTTGCATCATCATCTCAAACAACGATCTCATCATCGAATTGAACTCAAATGATTGTGAATGCTGAACGCGTCGGGAGTGAATCTTCTTCGACAAACTGAGAAAGAAAAGAGAAAAAAGAAAGAGGAAGACAAAATAGAAACAAAGAAAAATAACAATAACAAAAGAGGAACATCTTCAAGAAACCCAAACAAAGATCACAGTACATTCATATCACTAGATCTTACTTTTTTTTTTTTTTAGAAGAAGAAGAAGAAGAAGAAGAATAGGCCCTTAGGTCAAGTCTTTTTGTGCAAGGATCTCTGGTCACGGTAGAGAGGGGAGAGAAGGAGAGGGAAAGGGAGTTAGAGGGAGAGGGAGAGGGAAAAGGAGAGGGAGGGAAGGGGAGAGGGGGAGGGAAAAGGAGAGGGAGGGAGAGGGAGTAAGGAGAGGAGAAGGAAGAGGAGAGAGGAGAGGAAAAGAGGAGGAAGGGAGAAGAAGAAGAGGAGGAAGAGTGGGAGAGGGGGAAAAGGGAGAGGGAGAGTGAGAATGAGTGATAAAGATAATGAGAGTGAGATGGAAAGGGAGAGGGGGAGGCAGACAGACAGACATAGATAGAGAAGTTATATAAATATGGCAAATCTCCTCTGTCTTGTCGGATTTAGTGAGTGAAAGCAAAAGAGTGTATATTATAGTGAAGTATAGCATAGGAAGAGGAGAAGGATGAGGAAAAAGAGGAGGAGGAGAAGAAGAAGAAGAGAAGGAGTGAGAAGAAGAGGGAGAAGAAGAAAATGAGGAGGAGGAAGAGAAAGAGAAGGGGAAGGAAGAGGAGAAGGATGAGGAGACGGGAAAGGATGAGGAGAAGGAGAAGGGGCAGGAAGAAAAGTAGGTACAGGACGAAGAATAAGAACAAAAATACGAATAAAAGTTAAAAGAAATGTAAAACTCAAAATAGGAAGAGGAAGAAGAAGTAGAAGAAGAAGAAGAAGACGAAGACGAAGACGAAGAAGAAGAAGAAGAAGAAGAAGAAGAAGAAGAAGAAGAAGAAGAAGAAGAAGAAGACGAAGAACAACAACAAGATCAAGAACAACAACAAAGAGAACAAGACGAACAATCGGAAACGAATAATAGTACGAAAAGGAGGAGGAGGAGGAAGAAACGGCGGCATCGTCCGGAGAGTCGGTTCTGGGCAGCCACCTGGCGGCGCCGCCATCCCCAACCCTAGTTCGTCTAAAAGTAACCTCTTTTACACTTGGTAATACCAGCTTGATTCGTGTTGTTGTTGCTGTTGTTGTTGTTGTTGCTGTTGTTGTTGCTTTTGTTGTTGATTAAGTTTATTATGAAGTCATGAAGTTTTTTTTCTTCTTCTTATTATTATTATTATTCCTTTTTTTTTTTTTTTTGGTTGTGTATTTGTTTGTTTTTTGTTTTCGATTATTTGCTTGTTTCGGTATCTACTTGTTTGTTTGTTTGTTTATCTCTTTATTAATTAATTTATTTATTTATTCATTCATTTATCTATCTATTTATTTGTTTATCTCTTTATTCGTGTACTTTTTTATTTTATAAATTCATCTTTGCTCTACTATTCATAAAAGAGGAGAAAGAGAAAAGGGAAAATAATACACACACACACACACACACACACACACACACACACACACACACACACACACACACACATATATATTATAATATATATATATATATATATATATAATATATATATATATATATATATATATATTTATTTATATATATATATACATATATATATATATATATATATATATATATATATATATATATATATATATATGTCATATCTTTGTATAGATTGTCTGTCTGTCACTTTCTTTATGCACGTGGTTATCCGGTCATATCTTTGCCTGTTCGTTTATTCATATATCTGTTTGATTTCATCTCTCTGTCTATGTCTTTTTTGTCTATGTCTGTGACTATCTGTCTGTCTGCTTAATTCATTCTCTTTCTCTCTCATTCTCTGTCTCTGTCTCTGTCTGTCTGTCTGTCTTTACATTCGCACATTCACGTATCTCCTCTTCATCGCCCATAAGTTATTTATATACTAATAAATTCCTCTTCTTTTCATTCACTCATTTTCTTATAAACAGCCATAAATATTTTTTTCCTCCCTCTCATTCCTCTTACAATATATATTCATCACTTTTTCTTCTTCCCTTGTGCGTGCACAGATATCTCTCTCTCTGTTCTTCGCTTAGTCTATATCTATATAAATGCATGTCTCGTTTTCCGTTGATTTTCGTTGAACTTTGGCATTTTCTTTTTCCATATGTAAATGACTCTTAGTTTTCGCTCATTCTGTATGTACTCAGAGAGACATAGCTTTACGTAAATTTCTTACATATGAACATATATTCATACACTTAAACATGCACACACACACACACACACACGCGCGCGCACACACACACACACACACACACACACAAACTCACACACACACACACACACACACACACAACACACACACACACACACACACACACACACACACACACACATACACACACACACACGAACACATACACATTCATACATGTATACATACATACACACACACTTACAAAAACTCGTAAACACCCTCCCACACATACACTCACCCCCCTCTATCACACTCACACACAAACACGCACCCCCACACTCCCGCCCACACATAAGCACGCCCACACCCGTTCCCTTCCCTCCTCCCACACACCCACAAGCCCACACTCACGAACACCCCCACTCCTCCTACACCCTCACCCCCTCCTCTCCCCCACTCACACACTCCATCCCACCCTCCTCCCTTACATCCCTTTCCCTCCCCCGCCCCTCCAACCCCTCCCCTCCTTCCCTCCCCTTCCCTCCCCCACCCAACACACCCCAGCCCACCCTCCCCACCCCCACAAACACCTCCGCCCACCCACCTGCCCTTTCCTCCCCCGCCCACCTGCCTTTCCTCCCCCGCCCACCTGCCCTTCCTCCCCCGCCCACCTGCCCTTCCTCCCCCGCCCACCTGCCCTTCCTCCCCCGCCCACCTGCCTTCCTCCCCGCCCACCTGCCTTCCTCCCCCGCCCACCTGCCTTCCTCCCCGCCCACCTGCCTTCCTCCCCCGCCCACCTGCCCTTCTCCCGCCCCTGCCCCTCCCCCGCCCACCTGCCTTCCTCCGCCCACCTGCCCTCCTCCCCCGCCCACCTGCCCTTCCTCCCCCGCCCACCTGCCCTTCCTCCCCCGCCCACCTGCCTTTCCTCCCCCGCCCACCTGCCCTTCCTCCCCCGCCCACCTGCCCTTCCTCCCCCGCCCACCTGCCTTTCCTCCCCGCCCACCTGCCCTTCCTCCCCCGCCCACCTGCCCTTTCCTCCCCCGCCCACCTGCCCTTCCTCCCCCGCCCACCTGCCCTTCCTCCCCCGCCCACATCCCGAGAGCGCCTCAGCATCGCCAAGGTCCGACCGAGATCCGCTCAGCATCCAAGGGCGTTGAGGGTATTTATACATCGGGCTCCGGCTGGCGACGCCCTCCCGATGCTCCGAGGCTCTGTTGGCGGCTTTTTTCTGTTTTGTTTTTATTTGCTTTTCCTTTTTTATGTAGAGTGTGTGTGTGTGTGTGGGGGGGGGGGTGTAAATCCTGATTCTCTGTGTGGTGATTTTTTTATCTATGGATTTATTATTATTATCATTTTTTTATGAGTAACTTTGTGTTATTAATATATATATATATATATATATATATATATATATATATATATATATATATATATATATATATATATTTAAATACACTACTTTCTTTTTCGCTTTTTCTTTCTCTCTCTTGCTCCTTTTTTTCCTTTTCTATCTTTTCTCTCTTTCTTTCTCTCTATATCTGTCTATCTATCAATCAGTCAATCTATCTGTCTATCAGTCTATCTATCTATCAAACCATATCTCCTTCTCTCTCCCTCTCCCTCTCCCTCTCCCTCTCTCATTTTCTCTCTCTCTCTCTCTCTCTCTCTCTCTCTCTCTCTCTTCTCTCTCTCTCTTCTCTCTCTCTTCTCTCTCTCTCTCTCTCTCTTTCAGACATAAGGGAAAAGCTGCAATAAGGAAGTGACATGGGTTGGCGACATTACCCTAATTTAGACACAAGCGTTGTGTCTTTACTAATTCTAGCAACTTGGGACATTGTTTATTTATTTAATTATTTTTACCATTACTGTTATTATTATTATTATTATTATTATTATTTTGTAAATACACACAAATGGATATAAGTTTTCGAATTCGTTGCAGTTCAAATGATCGCGTTGATTCAATTTCTTTCCTTTTCGTTGAGTCGTTACGTCATTGCTATTTCTAGTTGCTCAGATTTGATTGCGAATTTAAGAGAGAGAGAAGAGAGAGGAGAGATGAAAGAGAGAGAAGAGAGAGAGAGAGAGGAGAGAAAAGAGAGAAGAGAGACAAGAGAGAGAGAGAGAGAGAGAGAGAGAGAGAGAGAGAGAAGAGAGAGAGAGAGAGAGAGAAGATGAGAGAGAGAGAGAGAGAGAGAAGGAGAGAGAGAGAGAGAGAGAGAGAGAGAGAGAAAGAGAGAGAGAGAGAGAGAGGAGAGAGAGAGAGGAGAGAGAGAGGAGAGAGAGAGAGACAGATAGAGAGAGAGAGAGAGGGGAGAGAGAGAGAGAGGAGAGAGAGAGAGAGAGAGAGAGAGAGAGAGAGAGAGAGAGAGAGAGAGGGGGCATTTCTATGATTATATACTTTCTGCACTCCATATTAATAAAACAAAAAAGACAATTCAGTTCTATTTCCTCATTTTGTTGTTTATTTTTCTTTTTTCTTCATCTACCCTTCCCTTTTCATTTTCAATGTTCTATCCCTCCCTTTTCGTTTTCTTTTCGCCTTTAAAAAAAATCGTTTGCAATTGCATTTAGGGTTGCTCTCACTTGCGAATGATTTGGCAGAAAGGTTGGCAAGGGGCACTGTCGGCTAAGGGGGGGAGGGGGGGGGGAGGCTGCAAGTTACTTTATGAATCGAGTAAAACCGTTTTTTTCAAAGTACAATGGTGATGATATACGTTTTACTCGAGTAGAGGAAGAGAAGAAGACGAGAAGAAGACAAGACTAAGAGGAGGGGTAGGAGGATGTAGGAGGTAGGAGGATGGAGGCTTCTTCGCGGATTCATTGCGAAGCACGAAGCAACCTAATTTATCACATCAGACTCGCAACGATTCATTCTGCTGTCGGCTTACGTAGGCTTTTTTCACATGTCTTCTATCTTCGTAGTATCCTCATCCTCCTCTTCTCCTCTCATCCTCCTCACTCACGCCGCCTCATTGTTCACTCCTCCTCCTCCTCCTCCTCCTTTCTCCTCCCGCCTCCTCCCCATCCGCCTCCTCCGCCTCCCCTCATCCTCCTCTTCGTTCTTCTCCCTGCTTCTTCATTCTTATCTTCTTCTTGTCTGCTTCCTCCTCCTCCTCCTCCCTCCTCCTCCTCCTCTAGCCTCCTCCCTCCTCCTCCTCCGCTCCGCATCCTCCTCCTCCTCCTCCTTTTCTCGCCTTCTCTCCTCCTCCTGCCCTCCTCCTCCATCCTCTCTCCTCCTCCATCCCCCCTCCTTCATCCTTTCTCCTCCTCCTCCTCCTCTTCCTCCTGCCTCCTCCGTTCCTCTCTTCCTCACATTCTCCTCTCCGCCCGCCTCCGCCGCCTCCTTCTCCTTAGTTCCTCGCGCCGCCGCCCCTCCTCCTCCTCCGCCTCCGCCTCCATTTTCCTCCTCCGCCTCCGCCTCCCTCCCTCCTGCCTCCTACTGTTTCCCCGTCCTCCGCCTCGCTCCTTTTCCTCCCCGCCGCCCTCCTCCTCCTCCGCCTCCTCCTTGGCCTCAGCCGCCGCCGCCGCCCCGCCTTCCGCTCCCCGTGCCGCCGCCGCAGCCGCAGCCGCCGGTGGACGCGCCGTCCTCGCCGCCGCCGCCGCCGCCGCCGCCTCCCCGCCGCCGTCGCCCTCCTCCGCCCCGCCTCGGCGCCGCCGCCGCGACGCCGCCGCCGCTGCCGCAGCCCTGGCCGCCGCCGCACGCCGCCCGCCGCCCAGCCGCCGCCGCCGCCGCGGCGGCTGCTGGCGCAGGCTGCGGCGGCGGCGGAGGCGGCGGACGCCGCCGACGCAGCCGCCGCCGCCGCCGCGCCCCGCCCGCGCCGCCGGCCCGCAATCCGCCGCTCCGCCGTGGACACGCCTCGACCGCAGCAGCATCACGCAGCCGAATACGAAGCCTCCGCCGGCGTACGGCAGCCGCACGAAGTGGCCTCCGACGCCGCAGAGACGCTTGCGACGGAGACTCCTCCCGCCGAGCCGCCGAAGAAGCCGCCGCCGTGGCCGCGCTCCGCCGCCGACGAAGCATCCGCGCCGCCGCAGCCGCGGCAGCCTCGCCGGCCGCAGCCGCGACGCCGCCGCCTCCGCCGTGGCAGCCGGCGCACCGCCGCCGACGCCGCGCCGCCGCAGCCGAAACGCAGCACCCGCCGCGCCGAAATCAGCGAGATCCGCTGCAGACGCGTTGCCGCCAGCGCCTCCGACGCAGCAGCCCGACCGCCGCAGCCGCCGCAGCACGCGACGCCCGCCGAGGCGGAGGCGTCGCGCAGCGCCGAATGTGGTCCGTGGCTCGCCGCCGCCGCCGCCGCTCGCCGCAGCCGCCGCCGCCGCCGCGCCGCCGACCGCTCGCAGGAGCAGACGCAGAGCGACGACCAGAGCCGCCGCCGTGGAAGAAGGAGAAGAAAGCCGCAGACGCAACGCGCCGAGCATCCGGCGCGCGCAGCCTCCGCAGCATCCGCCACCGCCGTGGCCTCACGAGCAGAACAGCCGCCCGCAGACCGCCGCAGACGCAGCCGCCGCAGCCGCCGCCGAGCGGCTGCGGCGGCCCTGCGGACGCCCCGTGTGCCGCCGGCCCGCAGGCCACGCAGCCCGTGGCCGACGGCGGCGCCGAGAGCCGCACCACCGGCAGAAGGAGACGCCAGCCGACCGGCACACACAAGCGACGCCCGAAGAAGCCGCGCCGACGCCCGGAGAGCAGCCCCGCCCGCCGCGGCGCAGCAGCGCGCCTGGCCGACGCCGCACGCCGAAGCAGAGCAGCAGCGCCCGCGCCGCCGTGGCCGCCGCCGACGCCTACGCCGGCGCCTCCGCCGCCGCCGCATCCGCCTCCGCCGCCGCCGCCGCCCGCCGCCGCCGCCGCCGTGGCCCAGCGCAGCAGCCGCAGGGCGCCGCCGCCGACAGCCGCGCCGCCGCGACGCAAGAGTGCCGCCGGCGCCGGCCGCGCCGCGCCCCGCGCCGCCGACAGCCTCCTGCTCCGGCCTCCGCCGCCCTCAGCCGTGTCCCGCCGGCGCCTCCGCAGCGCGCCGCCGCCCTCCGCCTCCGCCGCCGCCCGCCGCCCCGCCTGCGCCGCCGCCGCCTCCGCCGTTGCCGCCGCGCCGCCTTGGCCGCCTCTCAGCCGCCGCCGCCGCCGCCGCCGCCTCCGCCGCCGCCGGCGCCGCGGGCCGCCGTGGCCGCCTGAGCGGCCTGCGCCGCCGCCGCCGTGGCCGCCGGAGAAGAAGGAGAAGAGAAGCAGACCGAAGAAGAGAAAGAAACAGAAGAAGAACGTTTTGGCCTGGTGGCGAGGCAAGTCGAGCAGTTGCGGGAAATTCAAACTTTTGGGAAAATATTGAAAAAAGACACAAAATCCGTTGCGGAGGTTATTCCTTATTATCATATACTTATTGCCCTTAATTTCTTTACAATATACTGATTTATTAAGGGGGGGAAATATATATATATATATATATTAATTATATATATAGAGACTAGTATATACTTATATGTTGTGTGTGTGTGCGGCGCGCGCCGTTGTGCTGATGTGTGTGTGTGTGTTTGTGTTTGAATGTATAATTGTTTATGCATTTTTAAAAATAATGCTATTCCCACACACACCACACACAACACACACACACACACACCCACACCCACACATATCTATATATATATATATATATATATATATCTATAATATTATATATATATATATATTATGTAATATAAAACACAGATATATGCCCCTTCGCGTGGTTTTCTTTATCTGCCCTTATTTCTTTTAGAGTACACAAAGAACTGGCCCTTCACTGCAGCAGAAGTGTCAGCCGCCGCCTTTGGCACCAAAAGCCCTCCTCGGGACAAGGACTTTGAAAGCTCTGTTGGCCGGAATTCCCCCTTGGCAGCAAAGAATCATTCTCTGGACCACACCTTCATTTCGGTTTGCAACATTCTTTTATCTTTTCCCTTTTGATCCTGCTGTTTTTCCCTAAAATGGTCTTGTTGCTGTGATTTTTTTTTTTTTTCGATTCTGGTTTTTGCCCTTCGATTTTCGAGAAATGCTAATTATTATGTGACAATATAATAAAGATACTGGAGTCTTTTTTTTTGTTAATTTTACCAAAAAATATATTAACAACCTGCGTGACAACCGAAACGAGAACCCGCTTTACCACCACCCCCTTCTCATACTAGTCAGCTTTCCCCCCCCCCGCACTCTCCACTAATTCTCAAACTTCCAGAAATTCCCGGAAAGCAGTTTTCTTTCCTTAAATCCTCAAACAAACGATGGGAGATATATATATATCTATATAATCTATTATATCATATATCTATCTATATCATTATAATATATAAAATCTAGCTATATACGTATAAAAAAGAAAAACAATACCTTGGACACATTATTTCTGCATTGCATCGGGTGCACTGAAGTATCTTGGCAACCGAGAGAATAATTTTGATGCAAGCGCGCCTGTCCAGGATGCCAGATGATCACCATCATTTTCTAGATTACTTCACGGATCATTTTTTTTTTTTTTTTTTTTTTTTGTTTTCTTTATCCTGTTGCCTTAATCTCTAAAATATTATTGCAAACGGGTTTACTGATTTTATACTCATCATGCATAGATCTGAATCTCGACTCGACCTCTTCGAAATGTAGTGTGCAAGATAAAGGGTTTTTCCCACCCCCCCCAAAAAAAAAAAAATGTTTAAACGGTACTTCGTTTGTGTCTTTGCGTGAAATAGATTTATATCTATCTATCTGCTTATTTACATCAGATGCAATACACACACACACACACACAGACTCTCTCTCTCTCTCTCTCTCTCTCCATCTCTCTCTCTATTTATCTCTATATCTCTCTTTCCCTGTATCCCTCTCTCTCACTCACTTTCTCTCTCTTTCTCTCTCCCACCATCCCTCTCTCTTACTCACCTTCTCTCTCTCTCTCTCTCTCTCTCTCTCTCTCTCTCGCTCTCCTCTCTCTCTCTCCCTCATTCTCTCTCTCTTACCTCTCCCATCCCCTCTCGCTCCCTCCTATCCATCCCTCTCCTCCCTCGCCCTCTCAATTATCTCTTTTTCATCTTGTTTTGCACAAATAATGGAAGTCCTACGTCCGTTCTTCACTTCGCCTACCAAGAGGGACACTTATTCCCTGAGCAATCTGGAAAATCAGCAGACTACTGCTTTTTTGTCTATTACGTACCTTGGCAAGTCCTTCACAACGCGTACTCTGGTTTAGTATGCAAATCGATGTCCTTTTGCATGTAAGGTTTTTTCTCTTTTCTTTCTCTCATGTATGTTTTTCTGCATTTTAGTGTGTGTGGTGGT
>NC_051425.1:11419696-11433996 GCF_015228065.2 Penaeus monodon | reverse complement strand
CAAGGCCACCCCCCGGCCGCCCCATTACCCCGGGGTGCTAGGGGGCAGGAGTTGGTACGAAGCCAGAGCGTGTCCACACGCCGGTGGGCCATAACTCCGTACCTCTGGGGCCTCCTGCTGCTCCGAGATCCCCCACAGATTTAGCCTGGGACCGCAAGGTACCCAGTTACCCATGGGTGGCCATGAGGAGGCACTGCAGAAGTCTTAATGATGGAGAGGCTGTGACCTGGCAGGGGAGACTTATGCAGAAGCTGCTCCCTTTTTCGCACTGGGCTAGACAGGGGTGGAAGCTGCAAGCGAGAAGGCATGCAAGCACTTAACACTATTTAGGCTACCACACCATCGCTTCACATCACCATGCACGTGAAACACCCACCCATGTATGTATATATATATATATATATATATATATATATATATATATATATATATATATATATATATATAATTACACACACACACACACACACACATATAGATAGATTGATTCACACAGACATACATATACACATAAGTATGTGAAGATGAAATAAACTTTAGCCTCCACACAAAATTCCATGGGTGTTGAAACCCTGTAAACAACTGCAATACAATACAGGGAAGGTAGTGTTGCACAACCTTTCACCCGCATATTATGAGGTAAAACCAAAACAACAAAAAACATTTATCAACAAATCATGAAATGCTGTGATAGTCATAGTAGCACGAGCAACAAAGTGAGGAGCTTTGCCATTTGATGTCCAAAAGATCCTATTGTCGTCAACTCATTTCGCGCAGGTGCATAATGGGTGATTGATTTCATTTGTGGGTAGGTTGATTTCATTTGATAACATTTATTTACAGAACAGTGTACACGCCCTGCAGAAAGCCAGGGTAAGATACCAAAGCATCTATCCAAACTAGCTGTACTTCTATTTGTGTAGAGGGCTATTAGTCAAACATTAGTGTTATAAACATGCCTGAAGGGCTGTGCTATTATCATTGCATTAAAATATCATCTGGCTGGTAAAATACCTTTTATATCACTCATCATGCCAAAGACAAGACCAGTGTCTATAATAAAAATTAATATAATCAACAAGTGCTAATTTGTGAACAGTACTATTTGATCGATGCAGTTTTTATGCAACAGAGTAGGTAATAGAAACTGCAAAACTGCATCCTGTATATATTGTATAGTGTATTGATATCCTATACGTAGCCTAGTCAATGCAAACTGCTGTCTCTGAGACAGTCCATGATAGACTTTATAAGGCTTGTCTTGTTGGAGAGGCCTAGGTTGGCTTAGTGAGGAACGTAGGCCTGGAAGGAGAGTCAAACTCGCATGTGCATAGTAGTCTGTTTAATTTTTCATTCATTCATAACATTTGAGATTTGCGAAGTTCTGGCTTCGCCCGGGCTTTCATACATATGGCCCGGTCTGTGTCAGCTATTTATGGCTGTCTCATTTTGTTCTCTGACACTCTATGCTTACCGTGGTGGTGGGATTTCCAGCAGGCGCTCCTGCCGCCATGGTGTAAGCATGTGGCATAATCTCATTACCAGCCCAGCGGCTGTTGTGGGCGGTCCTTGTCTCAGAAATTGTGTGCTCACAGTTCTGTAAATAATGTACCAACATGACGTTCGGCTCGTCACAGTGCATGCAACACCTTTGTGCATGGTCAGTTCACTCTATGATTTGCCATGCACAATGATAACCTAGTCTGATTCTGTGAAGAATGACTTTGGTACCTCTATTGATTGCTTCAGACAGTCCAAGTAGCTCATAGCCTGTGGCGTCTGAGTACCAGGTGGCTAGGGGGAGGATCTTGTTTTCTCTCTGTGAAGCTGCAGGAGGAAGGCACGAGCTGTGGCATTACACTTCTGTCTCAATATTTTTCGACTCGGTTTTATGCTCATGGGATTTAGGGCATACTTATCCCAATGTTATCTAGTCTGCAGCAAGCTCATTCCCTCTGATGCCTATATGGCTCGGGACCCAGTTTATGATTATTATTCTACCCTGAGAAAGAATCCTCTGTGCTGTGGTGAGGACAGTGGTCAGGAGGTAAATGTTGTCTTTAGGTGAGCTTTGCTGTAGACAGTCAATGACTGCCGTGGAGTCTGTATGTATGATCACGTGTCTTTCCCTCAGGGATGCGTGGGATAGGGCTCCCTGATCGCAACTGCCTCTGCCTGTAGCGAGGAGGTGTTGTCTTTTACCCTCATGGATTGTGTGGCATCCCTTGCTGCAAGCCGGCCCCTGCAGTGTGGCTTAAGGGATCGACTGATCCATCCGAGAAGTAGGAGTGATGGCTGCATTGACCCTCTCAGCTTCTGCCTTTAGACTAAACATGGTGTATTGATTCTTTCTCCTTGACAAGCTCATAACAAAGACCTTGATCAGGGATTGTGCCCACGGCACCATTCCCTCGGCCGTCTTGCCCAGACAGCTGAAGGGAGAGATGGGGCGGTACTTCCCTGGCTCCTTTGGTTTTGGGATGGGAACCATGATAGCCCTTTTCCAGCTTTGGGGTAGAGTTGGAAGTATCCCAGGACTTGTTGATGAATTGCAGTAATGCAAGCTCATCTGCCAGTCCTAGGTGGGAAATGATGGGGTACGAGATCCATCAGAAGCTGGGGCTGTGCCAGAACTGTTTTTGTAAGTTTGTCCTAGTTCTCTCAGAGAGAAGATAACATCTGACTTTTCAGGTTCTGCTTCCCTTTATCTGATATGAGCAAGTCTGCATGGTTGTAGGCGCTGTTGGTTTGCCCTCAGTTCAGCTGGCAGACTGTTGCTGTTTGTTCTCTTGTTTGTTCTCGCAGAGAACTCTTGCACCAGTTTGTTTGCTTCCAGGGTCGTGGTGTGTGCACCTCGGGGCTGAGCGGCTGGTAGCTTTATAATGGTCTCTAATTTGAATTTTACTAGAAAATCACTATTTTATCTGGCAGGTCCAGAGGAAAATTCAGTATCTGTTTCGTAACTTTATTGAGAGAACAGACACGTAGTTTTGAATAGATCTTGTCATGATAGATGTGGCAGAGGTGGCGTCAGCTCCTACTGGCAAAAAGGGGGAAGGTGTTCATAGTTCAAGGTAGGGACTCGGACTGGCTCCTTCAGGTCTTGCTAGGTCACTTCTACCCTAGGGCGTGGGGACACAGCTGTTTACCATCGGTTACCCCCTCTAAGCGTTTCCCGTTGTCGCCGAAAATGAGGTCATGTCCCAGGCAGTCTACAGCTGTTCAGGCTGATTCCTTGATTAATGGATGTCACACCGGCTCAGGCAGATTCTATTAATGGATGTCACACTGCTCTCAATATGGAGGGTCATTAACAGACAGAAGCGGTGACTTTACCTTGCTCCCCCCCTGCAGCTGCTCCTACGTTACCCCCCAGCTGCTCCCTACACATCCTGCAGCTGGGACGCTCACTACTTGTGTCGAGGATGACCCAGCTTACTCAGTTCGTGCCTGACGTGGTAAGGTCGGTCTAGCCTGGCTCTCAGGGCGGATTGGCTGAACATGTGACCCTGCGCTCACTGCTTTACTTTAAGACATCGTCTCGTGTGTTCCCTTACTGTGATATACTCTTAGCAATAAAGAATCAATCCGTTGTAACCACTTTCACTGCCAATCAGTCACAACCATTGTTTAGAGGCATTCATAGCCTCTTACAACTGGCGGCAGCATGGTTGTTGCATCCATTAGGCTTGCAACACAAACACACAGTCTCTGAAAACTGCTCGACCCTCTTCCCGAAGACCAGGTCTATAAAACCATGTGAGTTCACGTTTTGGGCCACTTTATTAATTTTCCCTTCCTTCTACCCCGATAAATGTGTTAAGCTGTTGGTTTCGTTGGGGAAAATGCTAAGTGACAGCAAATGGCACATTCTCACACTATTCTTCTGACCTCAGATCGCAAACATGAATATCATTCATTAGTTTAGTAGTTACTTAACTTTTCTCAATTATTAGAGATTTATATTTTTTCAACTGCAACAAATTTATGCATTCATGATTTATTTTTCTCATGAATATCATCATTTCATTTACCCTCTTCTCTCGTAGCACGTTTTCCTGTCTCAGCCTGACCGCACTTTCTCTTTCCCTTTCAGGTCGGTTGGGATGTGGAAAGGGTCAATAGATGGCCGCTTGTTTTTCCTGTCTTGACCTGGTCTCACTTTCACTTAAGTTGGTCGGCACATGAGATGGTTTGAGAGACAGCTCGTTGTTCCCATTAATTGATTAATTGTAATTGTTTGCACCATAGGACTACGCTTAGCTTTGTTACATTGCTCATTGGTGCACTAGAATGGAACTTGTAACTTGATTTTATCTAAATTTATTATATTGAGTATAACTCCCCCCATATCATAGTGCACAGGGATGTCCAATATAACCCGGGGTTGCGTAAATCGCCTAATAGATCTCCGCTCCGACATTTGATAGTAGGTACAGGTAAAACCAAAGTTATTTTCTGATCAGCAACTTTCGAGTCGGTGCGACCCGCAATTACATCCCAAGTGATCATGTGATTTGTGATAGTTAGATAACCATAAGGAATGTCAGAGTGCCCATCCCAGATACGCAGAAGAGAGCGGGTTATTTATAGATTTTCCTGGTTCGGTTCACTTCATTGTATGACATTTTGAGTATAGGAACCCCCCGTCGATGAAGTCTAACATGCATAGCTAGACATAGCTACCTTGGCAATTCAGATTTTCTGATCCTGAGAAAATTCGCTTGCAAATATTTTTTCACGTCACCGTTCATTAATAGTATGAAAGGGTAAGGAGTGAAAGAAGTGACAATGTCGGAAATAAGGTCAAACGACACTTGAAACCATTAGCCTACGTGAAGCGTAGTGACTACTAGGAGTGAATGAGAATGCGAGTCGAAGTGTGAATGAAGCCCCATGAAGCAGTGACGTATGAAAGTAAGTGTGCATTCGTATGAAATAAAATGTTGAATGGGTGAATGAATAGAGAATGCCTGGTGCATATATATTTTTAGAAATATTTTTCCCCCGAAAATGTTGTAATGGTTTAAATAAGTGACCTAAAAAAAGGCTGATTCATGTGACCATAGAAAAAATAAAACAATTAGAAATAGAAAATAAATGGAAAATGTGACCATAACTGATAAATGAAATTATGTGAACGAGAAAATAAAATAAACCAAAACAAAAATAGACGAAACCAGATATGAAAATAAATTACTAGTGAATGTCCAGGGGAATCCCCCAGTGTGACGTCCCATTCACACTTGAACAGCTGCCCAGACGAGACCTACCCACCCGAGGGGGTAACAGCCGAAAGTGTATCTAAAACATCCTCGGTAAGGAAAGCAAGATGTTATAAACGTTGAAAAAGTGATCTTGACAAAGAATATAAAATAAAGTAAAGAACGAGATAAAGTAGGGGTTTATAACACTTGACAGGGTTTCCGGTGTGGAGTGGAGAAGTGCCGTGCCACGTCACAAGTGCGCCCGTACGAGACCGCACGAGTGAGGCGTGAGGTGCGAGATGCAAGGCGCGAGGAGTGAGGCGAGAGGCGTGAGGCGAGAGGCACGAGGCGAGAGGCACGAGGCACGAGTGTGAGGAGAGAGGAACAGATGAAAAAAGTGAGAAAAAAGTGAGGATAAAGCCACAACACTCAGACATTTTGTGTGATATGTGAAAAGAAAGACAATACTATAGCGGTTATGGGTAGCGGTTATGGGTCACAAAGTGAAACAAAACATTTAATGTCTCTTGATTAATTATTTTGTTGATTTATGTTTTTCTATTTTTTTTCTTTTTGTATTTTATATTTGTGTTTTGTGTGTGTGAGGATTTAGGTAATAAATCTAGATGGTAATAGTGTTTCTTTTTAATACCAATTGTTAAACTGAGCAACAACGCAGAGGTGATCCACAAAGGGTTGTACTGGTGGAGGGCCCAGGCCAGAAATTAAGAAATTAATCAAGTTGCAACCTTTACAATTGGTAGCAGAGCGTTTCATCTCGATAGTTCATATTTAATAATTGGTGTTGAAAGATGGACACAGGGGAGCACATTTGCGGTTTGTTAGGCTTAATTGTGGGATTACTGTTACTGCATTTCTTATTTCTAATATATCGAGAAATCCGATCGGGGGAACGGGATGGAGGCTGTGCACATCAAAGTAGAAATTGGGAGTTACCGACGGCAGAATCAAGTAGAGTAGAAAGTAATAATGAGGAAACAATTAGGTGGAATAGGACTTTGGAAATTTTAGAAGACTTAGCTAGTATTCAGCATAGGCAAGTAAATGCTCCTTCTATTATTCGGAAAGATCCAGCACTAGAAGTATACACAGGAAAAGGGGATGTGGAGAGATGGATCAAGAAGGCAAACAGGGCACTGGGACAGTTGGTCGGAAATGAGGAGGATAAAGTTAAATTTGTGTTGAATCACATAGAGGGATCGGCGGCAGAGAGATTGCATAATTATAAACAGGATTGGCATAGCGTAGAAGAAATTATGGAAGAATTGGTGAAAGTATATGGGAGCAGAATATCTGTTTGGGATTTATACGAACGAATGGCAGGCAGAAAGCAGGGGAAGCATGAGAGTGTGTGGGAATTTTTAGACGTGTTATTGGGGATGAGCGAAAGCCTTAAGCAAGGTGGAAATGAAATAGATCGTTGAGTGATCGGAGAATGTGTGGCGAGGAATATGAGAGAGCCAGCATTAGGATTGAAGCTTAAGAGGAGGATAGAGCAGAGGCCAGATGATTCGTTGGATGAGTGGATAGAGTGGATAGCAATAAAAGAGCATGAGTGGAAATCTTTCTCGCAAAGGAAAGATAAAGATGGGAAGGACGAAGAAATGGAGAATGAAAGAAAGAATTCGGAAAAGAAAGAGAGAATTTGTTATAGATGCGGTAAAAAGGGTCATATTATTGTGTGGTGCCCAGAAGGAAGTTTCAGAGATAGGTATTATGGAAGGAACTTGCATACTCGAGGTGACGAAACTACAAATAACGTTAAGTCTGGGGAGACTCGTAATGTGCTAGCCGATACAGCAGCGGAAAACTAGTGAGGCCCATTGGGAGTATAAACCGCCAACCCAAGCAGTAGCAATGTGCAAGAATGTGTCACAAGCGGCGGGTAGAAAGTAGGATATCCAATGGTAAAAAGGATAGAAGTGGGACATATAAAAACAAACAGCCCACGGGTAACTGTAAATATTGAAGGTGTAGATGTTGTTGGTTTGTGTGATACCGGGGCAGAAGTTTCTTTAATTAGTTCTGAAGTTTATGAATACTATTTGCGACCAGGTTGGATAAAGCTGCAACCAGTTAAAATTAGCATTAGGTCAGTGGGTGGTGGTGTAGTACCGTGTAGAGGTAGTATAAAAGTTACTATTGAAATCTGTGGGGCAAAGGTTGATGCAGTATTCTTGATTTGTGATAGAGTGGGGGAGAGCTACAGTTGTTTGTTAGGCATTGATGTGTTGTCAAAGGTGGCAGAGGTATGGCCGGTAATGTACAATCTATGTAAAGCAAGTGTTAACTGGGAAGAGTGGAAAGACTATATTAGCGATGTGAGGGCACTCCGCAAGTTATATTTAAATGAAGACTGGGGATTTGCATTAACCGGGAAAGCACAAATGCCGGTAATTCCGCCATCTAGTATGAGACTGGTGCCAGTCTGGATCCCGCAATTAAGGCAGGTAAAAAGCCAGGTGGTGTTGATTGAGCCATTGACAGAAGAACAGGAAGGATGGGTTCCTGAGGGTGTAGTAACGCTGCCTGCTATGGTCCTTATAAAGAGTGGGAAGGGATATACGCTAGTAGCAAACCTATCTAAAACAACTTGTAAATTAAGAAGGAATTGGCGGATAGGCAAAGTTGCAAGAGCAGAGGAAATAGAAGAGAAGGAAGTTCAACACTGCAGCGTCAATCTGATAAATGAAAAGTTGCCTGAAGTAAAAATCATTGATGACCATTTAACAATAAACCAAAAGGAGGGTGTAATGAGACTTTTAGAAGAATATAGGACGTTTTTGCTAATGAAAAGGAGCCAATAGGAAAAGCTACGGGTGTCCAACATACCATACCGTTGACAACTGAGCAACCCATTAAAATACCTTACAGGCGAATACCACCTAATCAAGTTCCGGAGGTAAAAGAACACATCGAAAAGTTATGCAAACAAGGGGTGATTGTGCCGAGCGTAAGTCCCTACTCTGCTGCAATTGTTGTGGTGCGCAAGCGCGATAACACTTTAAGGCTGTGTATAGATTACAGGCAACTTAATAAATATACAATTAGAGACGCATTTCCTCTGCCAAGGATTAATGAGACGGTTGAAGCATTAGCAGGTGCAAAGTTTTTTTCAACACTTGATTTAGATGCAGGGTATCACCAAATACAAGTACACCCAAAAGATCAGCATAAAACTGCATTCAGCACACCTTTCGGCCATTATGAATTTAAAAGATTGCCAATGGGATTATCGAACAGTCCAAGCACGTTTCAGCGTTACATGGAAAGGATTCTGGGAGACAATTTTTGCTACATTACTGGTATATTTAGATGACGTAATTGTGTTTAGCAAAACGGTTGAGGAACATATTGTTAGGTTAAGGGATCTGCTTGAAAGAATGCGGACACATGGCCTTAAACTTAAACCTAAAAAGTGTACGCTCTTTGCATCAAAAGTGACATATTTAGGATATCAGGTTTCGGAAGAGGGCATGACGACAGACCCAGCGAAAGTAGCAGCAGTTAAGTCGTGGCCTCTGCCGAAAACTGTCAGAGATGTGAGAGCATTCATTGGATTCTGTTCATTTTACAGAAAATTTGTGAAACACTTTCCACAAAAGGCAGCACCACTACATGCTCTTATGTCAGGAGATTCACGGAGATCCATTGTCGGGGAATGGGATAAATGTCAGAGCGCGTTTGAGGATTTAAAGGCAATGTTAATTACAGCTCCTGTTTTAAAATGTCCTGATTTCACGAAGGAATTCATCTTAGAAACTGATGCCAGTTTTAAGGGATTAGGAGCCGTGCTATCACAGAAGCACGAGGGGAAGATTCATCCAGTATGTTATGCAGTAGAGGTCTAAGGAATTCTGAAAGAAACATGTCAAATTATAGCTCAAGAAAGTTAGAATTATTAGCGTTAAAGTGGGCAGTTTGCGATAAATTCAAAGACTATTTAGCGGGAAGGGAATTTATTATTTACACAGATAACAGTCCGTTGAGTCACCTGGAGACCTCTAAGCTTGGAGCGGTCGAAAGTCAGTGGGTAAATAATTTGCAACAGTTTAATTTCACGATAAAGTACAAGCCTGGCAGGGATAACACGGTAGCTGATGAGCTAAGTAGGTTGACACAGGAGGTGGAGAGTGATACGGATGAAGAATACACGGCAATGGCGGTCACCACAGACTCGAATGTGGGAGAGCTTTGGTCGCAGGGGGGGATAAAGGATGCCCAGGATGAGATGAAGTGTTTCAAGGGGATTTGTCAGATACTGGAGAGTCAAATGTCTAAAGGGGAGGAGGAGGACTGGTTGAAAAATGAAGATTGTATTGAAAATTGTATAGAGTAAGAGAGAATTTAGTTGTACAAGATGGAATTGTTTGGCATAAAAAGAGCGTGGGAATAAATATGTGGATAATTATCCCAGTATTGCCTCCAAACTTACAAAGGCAGTTATTGCACGCCTGTCATGATAATTTCGGCCATCAAGGGAGGAATAGAACCCTTAGTTTAGTTAAAAGTCGAGGGTACTGGCCAGGAATGTCAACTACGGTAGGAGAATACGTGGCTGGATGTGGTAGATGCAGCGTAGCTAAAGACGAGACACCGAAGCTGCATGCTTTAATGGGGAGATTAGACACGAGCAAACCCTGGGAAATGTTAGCCATTGATTTCACCGTCTTAGAAAAGAGAATGGGAATAGAAAATGTTTTAGTCGTTACAGACATCTTCAGTCGGTATTCTTTTGCTTTTCCAACAAGAGACCAAAAAGCAACAACAGTAGCAAAGATTTTAAAAGAACAGATTTTTGATAGATTTGGAGCTCCGGATAGATTACTGTCGGATCAAGGGAGGAATTTTCTAAGTTCCGTAATTAAACAGTTATGTAATAGTTATGGGGTAGAGAAAATTAGAACGACAGCATATCACCCACAAGGAAATGGGTGTTGCGAGAGGTTTAATCGAACTCTACACGGGCTCTTAGTGACATTAGATGAAAGAGCAAAGAAGAAATGGCCTGAGCACATAGCTGCCTTAGTTGCATATTATAATGCTACCCCACATGCAACCACAGGATATTCACCTTTTCAGTTAGTCTTTGGCAGGGAGCCTAAGTTACCTCAGGATCGTATAGTAAATTCTTCATCAGACGAAACTATTGATGATTGGATAAGTGAATTAAGGGAGATACAAGAGACTGTATGGGATGTGGCAAAAGGAACGGAAAACAAGCAGAAAGAGATGACGAGGAAGCAAAGGGACATAAAGGCAAAGGATATTAATTGGGGAGTCGGCCAGGAAGTTTTACTAAGAAATAATGTAAAAATAGGCAGAAGTAAAATGCAGGACCAGTTTCATGCTAAACGATGGGTAATATTGGAGATTTTGGAACCCAAAACGGGATTGTATAAGATTAGATCTTGCGATGAGGATGACAAAGAGGAGCGAATTGAGAACAGATGCAACCTGAGGGCTGCACCAAAATTACGACCTTTTGGAGTACCAGCAGTAAATGAACCGATAGTAGACCATTCTCCACGGCGATTGCGTAGTCGTGTAATAGAAGTAGACAAAGGGAATAAAAATGGGTGAAAGCAGGGTTTCTATCCTGAACGAGGTTTGGCGTCCTCTACCTGACTTGAGCTAAGTCTTTCATTTCTCTTCTACTATATCTACTCCTTCCATCATTTTAGTGTTAAAAACAGGTGAAAGCAGGGATCTATCCTGAATGAGGACTGGCGACCTCTACCTGACTTGAGCTAATTCTTTCATTTTTCTCCTCCTATACCTCTTGCTTCCATTCTATTAGTATTAGCCTGGGATGATGTTTAAGTTAAGGTGAAGGGATACTTAGGCGGATTTAGAAATTCAAATGAAAGAAGGGCGAAAGAATGAAAGTGAAGGGATAAGGAGTCATGGGGAAGTAAGAATGTAAGACTGACGCCGAAATATAAGCTTTTGGAAGTGGTAGGTCCAGAGGGGCTGACGCCAGAGTTTATAGGAGTAGGAAGTGGTAAGTCTGGCTGATGAGCAAATAAATCAGGAAAGAAGGAGCGAGAGAATGATGAAACGGACAGAAAGGCATCGGGGAAGAAGGACCAGAAAGAAAGACGAGAATAGGTAAATCTTGCGCCAGTTACTGTATTGTTTAGTCAGGCTGGGTAAGGAGACTGAGGCAGAGTAAAGGAAAGGTTGTTATTACACCTGTTTCCATACTGTTAAATCAGGCTGGGTAAGGAAGAGATGATGGAAGAAGGAATGATATTCTTGTGCCAGTTTCCATACTGTTAAATCAGGCTGGGCAAGAGGTTAAGACGTGGGTCAAACTTCCAAATGTGTTCCTTTGCAAAAGTGTGTGTGAAAGATTTGACTTTCTGTACGTATATTACACAGAGAAAGTTTTGAATGACTGGGCTCAGAGTGGAGCTGAGCCGAAAAATTAAGAGGGGGCGATTGAAAGGGTAAGGAGTGAAAGAAGTGACGATGTCGGAAATAAGGTCAAACGAGTTGGAACCATTAGCCTACGTGAAGCGTTGTGACTACTAGGAGTGAATGAGAATGGAGTCGAAGTGTGAATGAAGCCCCATGAAGCAGTGACGTATGAAAGTAAGTGTGCATTCGTATGAAATAAAATGTTGAATGGGTGAATGAATAGAGAATGCCTGGTGCATATATATTTTTAGAAATATTTTCCCCCCCCGAAAATGTTGTAATGATTTAAATAAGTGACCTAAAAAAAGGCTGATTCATGTGACCATAGAAAAAATAAAACAATTAGAAATAGAAAATAAATGGAAAATGTGACCATAACTGATAAATGAAATTATGTGAACGAGAAAATAAAATAAACCAAAACAAAAATAGACGAAACCAGATATGAAAATAAATTACTAGCGAATGTCCAGGGGAATCCCCCAGTGTGACGTCCCATTCACACTCGAACAGCTGCCCAGACGAGACCTACCCACCCGAGGGGGTAACAGCCGAAAGTGTATCTAAAACATCCTCGGTAAGGAAAGCAAGATGTTATAAACGTTGAAAAAGTGATCTTGACAAAGAACATAAAATAAAGTAAAGAAGGAGATAAAGTAGGGGTTTATAACACTTGACAGGGTTTCCGGTGTGGAGTGGAGAAGTGCCGTGCCACGTCACAAGTGCGCCCGTACGAGACCGCACGAGTGAGGCGTGAGGTGCGAGATGCAAGGCGCGAGGAGTGAGGTGAGAGGTGAGAGGCGAGAGGCGAGAGGCGAGAGGCGAGAGGCGAGAGGCGAGAGGCGAGAGGCGTGAGGCGAGAGGCGAGAGGCGAGAGGCGTGAGGCGTGAGGCGAGAGGCGTGAGGCACGAGTGTGAGGAGAGAGGAACAGATGAAAAAAGTGAGGATAAAGCCACAACACTCAGACATTTTGTGTGATATGTGAAAAGAAAGACAATACTATAGCGGTTATGGGTAGCGGTTATGGGTCACAAAGTGAAACAAAACATTTAATGTCTCTTGATTAATTTTTTTTTTTTTTTTTTTTTTCTTTTTGTATTTTATATTTGTGTTTTGTGTGTGTGAGGATTTAGGTAATAAATCTAGATGGTAACAGTGTTTATTTTTTAATACCAATTGTTAAACTGAGCAACAACGTAGAGGTGATCCACAAAGGGTTGTACTGGTGGAGGGCCCAGGCCAGAAATTAAGAAATTAATCAAGTTGCAACCTTTACACGTATATTCTGGTTGAATGTTGAATTCAAAGTGGTAGTTGAAATAATTTTGTATAGCATTGCTAAATTATATCAGTTATGTTATACTGAATGTTAATCTTCGTGTTTGTGATACATTTTCACTCACTTTTTTTCCTGTTCACAATCGCTGTAGACCACATACACACACACACTTACATGATGTACAATTTCTTATTTTACATTTATTTCTTCTCTGTGTGACGTCAACTGGTTCAAGTAAATTGTCGTTGTCGTTCCCCTTACCTCTCTTATATATACCAGAGATGATTAGTAGCTCAAATCAGGTCCATGTGGATCGCTACTGATGTCTCCCTCTCCTATTTTCTTCTTTATCTTTGTGAAATAAAGCACAAAACTTGCAAATTGGATATGGTGTTCTGCATTTAATGATAAGAAAGAAGATTTGATAATGTCCTTGAAAGAATTTCAGGGCATCGTATTGAACGTATCAAGTCGGAATAACTTCCGTGGATGTACGACGTGGACTCAAGACGCCTTTGTACTTAGATACTCCTCCCTGAACTCTATATCTAAGAAGTTTATGACCTGGATGGATGTTTCGTCGAACGTTTGTACACTAACAAATATCTAATGGGATTGGAAAGTCGTGGTAGAGGTGGAGAGGTGAATTAAGGAAGGAGAATCAGTGAGAGGGTTCAGAGAGGAAGAAGAGCTTATAGGCGTGACAGTTGAAGGTTCAGTGTGGGAAGTCAGAGAGCAAGAGGAGGATTGTGGGTGCACTGCATTGAACCCTAATAATATTTATGAAAATTTTATCGCTCGTATCCACTCCCGAATAGTTATAAACGAGATCACTTACAATTCTCTTGTAAAATCACAACGATTATTTTAAAGTCGGGAAGAAAACACTTTGGTCACACTAAACACAACACTTGGGTGGATAGAAATGGGGCGGGAAAGAAAAGAAAAAAAGAGACCCGAGGAATATATAATCCTCAGCTGGAACTTGCCTTTATTTCCTTCTGGCTCGGACGTTGTGGCTGAAAAAGACACTAAAACACGGAAACATGACGAGCGGAACATGTATATTATTAGGGCGTCAGTTACTCCATATCCTTCATAGATGTGAAGTATATGAAATAAACTTCAGCCTCCACACAAAATTGCTTAGGTGTTGAAACATTGTAGACAAAAAAATAGGTATATTATAACGTCAATATATATATATATATATATATATATATATATATATATATATATATATATATATATAGTGTGTGTGTGTGTGTGTGTGTGTGTGGTGTGTGTGTGTGTGTGTGTGTGTGTGTGTGTGTGTATTCTAACGTCCCTTCCCGGGAAGAATTTTTTTTGGCTTTTATTTAAGAAAATCA
>NC_051425.1:11398723-11403723 GCF_015228065.2 Penaeus monodon | reverse complement strand
TTTTAACACTAAATGATGGAGGGGAGTAACATAGTAGAAAGAGAAATGAAAAACTTAGCTCAAGTCAGGTAGAGGACGCCAAACCTCGTTCAGGATAGAACCCTGCTTTCACCCGTTTTTATTCCCTTTGTCCACTTCTATACGACTACGCAATCGCCGTGGAAATGGTCAAACTATCGGTTCATTTGCTGCTGGTACCCCAAAAAGGTTGTAATTTTGGTGCAGCCCTCAGGTTGCATCTGTTCTCAATTCGCTCCTCTTTGTCACCCTCATCGCAAGATTTAATTTTATTACAATCCCTTTTTTGGGTTCCAAAATCTCCAATATTACCCATCGTTTAGCATGAAACTGGTCCTGCATTTTTCTTCTGCCTATTTTTACTTTATTTTTTAGTAAAATTTCCCTGGCCGACTCCCCAATTAATATCCTTTGCCTTTTTTCCCCTTTGCTTCCTCGTCATCTCTTTCTGCTTGTTTTCCCTTCCTTTTGCCACATCCCATACAGTCTCTTGTATCTCCCTTAATTAAATTATCCAATCATCATATTTTTCGTCTGATGAAGAATTTACTATACGATCCTGAGGTAACTTAGGCTCCCTGCCAAAGACTAACTGAAAAGGTGAATATCCTGGGGTTTTGCATGTGGGGTTGCATTATAATATGCAACTAAGGCAGCTATGTGCTCAGGCCATTTCTTCTTTGCTTTTTCATCTAATGTCCACTAAGAGCCCGTGTAGAGTTCATTAACCTCTCGCAACACCCATTTCCTTGTGGGTGATATGCTGTCGTTCTAATTTTCTCTACCCCATAACTATTGCATAACTGTTTAATTACGGAACTTAAAAAAAATTCCTCCCTTGATCCGACAGTAATCAATCCGGAGCTCCAAATCTATCAAAAATCTGTTCTTTTAAAATCTTTGCTACTGTTGTTGCTTTTTGGTCTTTTGGAAAAGCAAAAGAATACCGACGGAAGATGTCTGTAACGACTAAAACTTTTTTCTATTCCCATTCTCTTTCTAAGACGGTGAAATCAATGGCTAACATTTCCCAGGGTTTGCTCGTGTCTAATCTCCCCATTAAAGCATGCAGCTTCGGCGTCTCGTCTTTAGCTACGCTGCATCTGCCACATCCAGCCCCGTATTCTCCTACCGTAGTTGACATTCCTGGCCAGTACCCTCGACTTTTAACTAAATAAGGGTTCTATTCCTCCCTTGAGGGCCCGAAATTATCAGGGACAGGCGTGCAATCTGCCTTTGTAACTTTGGGGGTCAAAACTGGGATAATTTTCCACAAATTTATTCCCACGCTCTTTTTATGCCAAACAATTCCATCTTGTACAACTAAATTCTCTCTTACTCTATACAATTTTCGAAAATCTTCATTTTTCAACCAGTCCTCCTCCTCCCCTTTAGACATTTGAGTCTCCAGTATCTGACAAATCCCCTTGAAACACTTCATCTCATCCTGGGCATCCTTTATCCCCCCTGCGACCAAAGCTCTCCACATTCGAGTCTGTGGTGACCGCCATTGCCGTGTATTCTTCATCCGTATCACTCTCCACCTCCTGTGTCAACCTACTTGAAATTAAACTGTTGCAAATTATTTACCCACTGACTTTCGACCGCTTAGAGGTCTCCAGATGACTCAAGGACTTTATCTGGTAAATAATAATTCCCTTCCCCTAAATAGCCCTTTAATTTATCGCAAATGCCCAATTTAACGGTAAATTCTAACTTTCTTGAGCTATAATTTGAATGTTTCTTCAGAATTCCTTAGACCTCACTGCATAACATACTGGATGAACTTCCCTGGCTTCTGTGATGCACGGCCCTAATCTCTTAAGCTGCATCAGTTTCTAAGATGAATTCTTTCGGTGAAAAATCAGGGGACATTTTAAACAGGAGCTGTAATTAAAAATGCCTTTTAAATCATCAAACGCGCTCTGACATTTCTCATCCCTTCCCCGACAATGGATCTCCGTGAATCTCCTGACATAAGACATGTAGTGGTGCTGCCTTTTGTGGAAAGTGTTTCACATTTTCTGTAAATGAACAGAATCCAATGAATGCTCTCTCATCTCTGACAGTTTTCGGCAGAGGCCACGACTTAACTGCTGCTACTTTCGCTGGATCTGTCGTCATGCCCTCTTCCGAAACCTGATATCCTAAATATGTCACTTTTGATGCAAAGAGCGTACACTTTTTAGGTTTAAGTTTTAAAGGGCCCTGTGTCGCATTCTTTTAAGCAGATCCCTTAAATAACAATATGTTCCTCAACCGTTTTGCTAAACACAAATTACGTCATCTAAATATACCAGTAATGTAGCAAAAATTCTGTCTCCCAGAATCCTTTCCATGTAACGCTGAAATGTGCTTGGACTGTTCGATAATCCCATTAGCAATCTTTTACATTCATAATGGCCGAAAGGTGTGCTAAATGCAGTTTTATGCTGATCTTTTGGATGTACTTGTATTTGGTGATACCCTGCATCTAAATCAAGTGTTGAAAAAAAATTTGCACCTGCTAATGCTTCAACCGTATCCTTGGCAGAGGAAATGCGTCTCTAATTGTATATTTATTAAGTTACCTCTAATCTATACACAGTGTTATCGCGCTTACGCACCACAACAATGGCAGCAGAGTAAAGACTTACGCTCGGCACAATCACCCCTTGTTTGCATAACTTTTCGATGTGTTCTTTTACCTCCGGAACTTGATTAGGTGGTATTCGCCTGTTAGGTATTTTAATGGGTTGCTCAGTTGTCAACGGTATGGTATGTTGGGACACCCGTAGCTTTTCCCATTGGCTCCTTTTCATTACAAAACGTCCTAATTCTTCTAAAAGTCTTTATTACACCCTCCTTTGATTTATTGTTAAATGGTCATCAATGATTTTTACTTCAGGCAACTTTTCATTTATCAGATTGACGCTGTAGTGTTGAACTTCCCTCTCTTCTGTTTCCTCTGCTCTTGCAACTTTGCCTATCCGCCAATTCCTTCTTAACCCAATCGGCACGTTTGGCAAGAATACATGCCATGCCCACTGTAACACAGGTTTATTTATTGTATTCACAGATAGATGGCTCTACAAGTGCTTAGTCATCAAGGGGTCACTTATTAGTCCTACCTTTCTCACCTGTTTACCCTTTTCCTTGACTTTTGGAAAGGATCTTTTGCATTATTTCATTGTCTTAAATGTTAACAAGATTTTAAAAATAATTTAATAATCATAACATCAATAAAAATAATAACAGTATTGATATCAATTGTATTAAAAGGAAAAACGCCCTTTTCCCCCCCAATTCAAGGAATGGGGAAATCAAGATCGGTCAGTAGGGCCTACTGATAGACTCCTTGGAGGCTGAGCACATGTGGAGCCATCTGTATGTAACAAAATTCACAAAATCCTACAAGGGACAGAACATAAATCCGGGGTGATTGGGTTAATTTACAAGTTGTTTTAGATAGGTTTGCTACTATTGTATATCCCTTCCCACTCTTTATAAGGACCGTAGCAGGCAGCGTTACTACACCCTTAGGAACCCATCCTTCCTGTTCTTCTGTCAATGGCTCAATCAACACCACCTGGCTTTTTACCTGCCTTAATTGCGGGATTCAGACTGGCACCAGTCTCATACTAGATGGCGGAATTACCGGCATTTGTGCTTTCCCGGTTAATGCAAATCCCCAGTCTTCATTTAAATGTAAAAATGCGGATTTCCCTCACATCGCTAATATAGTCTTTTCCACTCTTCCCAGTTAACACTTGCTTTACATTGATTGTACATTACCCGCCATACCTCTGCCACCTTTGACAAAACATCAATGCCTAACAAACAACTGCAGCTCTCCCCCACTCTACCACAAAACAAGAATACTGCGTCAACCTTTGCCCCACAGATTTCAATAGTAGCTTTTATACTACCTCTACACGGTACTACACCACCACCCACTGACCTAATGCTAATTCTAACCGGTTGCAGCTTTATCCCACATGGTCGCAAATAGTATTCATAAACTTCAGAACTAATTAAAGAAACTTTTGCCCCGGTATCACACAAACCAACAACATCTACACCTTCAATATTTACAGTTACCCTTGAGCTGCTTGTTTTTATATGTCCCACTTCTATCCTTTTTACCACTGGATATCCTGGCGGGGGACCTGGAGGGTGGCCCCCGGGAGGAGGCAGCGTCCTAGCAAGACCATGACTCGAGGAAGTGTGATTCCATAGTTCAAGGTGACGGTCACAGGTCATGAGTTCAGTGTGCATGACTAGGTCAGTACGGCGGCAATGCCATGGGCACGCCGCCCTCATTGACATGGAATGCGTTTGACTGCACTCAGACCACTAAGCACACGCTGCCGTTCTCGACGGGACAGCAACTTGGGCTTACTATTCTCAGGCAAGGGCCATGTCTAGGAAGGGGAACTGCCCTAGGATGCCCGGTACACGGAAAGTAGAGTCACTGAATGCCTGACGCAGAGCGAGTGTGACGCTTATGTGGCGGTGCCGAACCTTTGCGGTGCTGGACCCGTACGGCTTCGTACGGCGTCCTGTGTCGCACTCTGGCCCCCTTTCGCGTTGCTGCGCTGACATGTTCTGAAACAATTACACCGAGGGCAGAGTCAGGCAGAGAAACGGGAGGGTGAATGCGGGGGGGATGACAACAAGGGCTACATGTAAGTGACTAATATTTCAAGATTTCATGTTGAATTTTCACTTTTTATTTAAATGAGTTATCAATATTTCAACTGTAAGAGATAGACAGAGGAACTTGCTCAGGGAGCCAGTTGCAATAGTCTGCAAGGACTTGCTTGAGTTGCAATTGTCTCAGGATAGAAAGAGGTGAAACTCTACAACTATAAGAGAAGAAAAGTTGTCGCAGTCTGCGAAGACAATCTTGAACGACAAACCTTGGAAAAGAGAAAAAGGCAACAATGCGAAAGTCAACAGTGTGCTGTGCAGTAGTACATGCAATATACATCTGACAGGAA
>NC_051425.1:11373723-11381223 GCF_015228065.2 Penaeus monodon | reverse complement strand
TATGAAACGAAAAAGGGTATTATAATATTGAACTGAAATGTGATTGAAGGTGATTTTTATATAATTCGATATTGCGGTTTTCTCTCATTATATCTATTCTTAATTTTAATTTCCAGGTTTTGGGTCTTGTTCTCGGCATCATCCACGGGATCGATGCTTGGCTCTCCTACAGGAATCTGAAAGGCAGGCCGTGATCTGGACGAGGGCGTTGCAGGCACCACGGCGACGCAGCACGGGAGTTCGAACACTTTTTCTTTTTTACTCAACAAGGAAGTTCTAACGTTTTTTTTTTTTTTTTTTTTACTCAATACGAAAATTGACACTTTTTTTTTGGTAGGGAAACCGTAACTTTTCTTTTCTTTTTGTTTTACTCAATAGGGCCTATTCAATACGTTTTACTTAAACGTGTAACTTTTTTTTGCTCAAATAGGAAAATTCTAACGTTTTTTTCACTCAACAAGATTTTTTTTTTATTTTTTTTTTTTTTTACTTTTATACGAAAATTGCAACTTCTTGACACGAAAATCATAACGTTTTTCGTGTCTCCTTTGCTTACTTTTTTCATAAATTTTAAGTTCTAATGATGTTTTCTATTTATTTTTCCTCTGATTAAACTTTTCCCATGATTATGAAGAATCCCTTAATATTTCTACTAAATGTAGCTTCTCTCTCAAAGGAAACAACGGCCCTGTGTAAGGCACACCGGAAAAAAAGGAAATCAGACATGCAAAAATCAAAGAAAAGCTAAGGAAGGATGAAGCAAGAAAACATAATAATAAGAGGAAATTTGAAAATAGCCACACACACACCTATACACGGGAGAGAGAGAGAGAGAGAGAGAGAGAGAGAGAGAGAGAGAGAGAGAGAGAGAGAGAGAGAGAGAGAGAGAGAGAGAGAGAGAGAGAGAGAGAGAGAGAGAAAGAGAACAAATAACTTCTTTCTTCACTCACATAATAACTGTTGCACTCTTGTCAACATAGGCAAAATGTTAACAACTGGTGACTCGGCTCAAAGACGACACTGGTAACTGTAGCAATATTTGGTAAACCTTTGCTGCCATGTCTATAGTATCAGATAAACATGGGGCAAAATTGCATCCGAATCCTCTTTGTGACGGTTTGCAGTGCCTTTGCGGCCGGCTATTTTTTCCTGGTTTTCAAAAATCAACTGGTTATATGTTAAAGCTTATTCCAGCATCGGATAGCTCATAAAATCAAATTTGGTGCTGCATCAATGGTTACAAAGCGAAATATATGTGCTGGACATGAGTAGGAGAAGGCTGGATATCGGCATTTACTTTGAGTGTAGAAGGAATGGGAGCAGAGAGATTGGAGGAAGGATGAGGTGTAGGCACGTTATCTTGGGTAATGATTGGATAGTTTTATATGTCTTCGAGAGTTTCTGCAGTGGAGTCGGTTGGGGAGGTCTGAGAAAAAAGTTTTCTTATAGGGAGAGAATAGATGTTTGAAGGGTGGAGGAAAAGGCCGATGGAGAGGATGGGGTAGAAGATGGGATGGAGCGTTTAGCTTGTCTTAGCGATGAGTTGGGCGAGGAGGAAAAAGGTTAAGTGACGGGGAAATAATGATTAGAGGGTCTGGAAGAGTGGAGAAGATTGGGAAGACAAAAGACTTAGAATGGTAAAAGCACTTGGCTGGGAGAGGGAGGGGGTAGAAGTGGGATCAGGGAGAGATGCTGGAGGAGATGTAGAAACATCTTAGGAGGAAAGGGGAGGGGCACAGCAATTATTGGAGTAAATTGTGAGAGAGAAACCAAGAAGCCAGGATTCCTGTCTGGCTTTGTGTTGAGTGAGGCCAAGTCTGAATCTGAGAGTTGCCACCTAAGACTCAAACTTGTAGGTAGGGCAGCCCCTATAAAATACATTATGGGAGCCGCCACTTTTGGCACAGAAGTGTGACTGTGCAGAACAGTTAGTGGACATAGAGGATATCGCTTGTGGAATGGTAGTGTTTGGCAGGGGGGGGGAATATGGTCGGACAGGGGTAAATATTAAAGGGATAGTCCTTTCTATGGAAAGTAATCTTGGCAATGTTGGTAGGGTTCTTTCAACAGCCTCTAGGGGGAATGGTGTAGCATTGTACTGATACTGCATCACAGTCTATGAGGCAGGCAAGTAAACCTTCTCCACAATCTGACTAATTTTTGTCGCAGACAGGGCAGATTGTTGGGGAGATGGAGACATTTCCGGTGCAAGTATTGAGGGAGGTATGAGGCTTGGCTGGAAAGGTTCGCCAATGAAGCCTGTCAGGGTTGATAATGGTTAAAGATTAAAACAATTAAATGTGCTTGACATCAAAGGTCATACAGCACTATGATAAAGTATTGTGGCAAAAATGGTAAAACTGAGTCAACGATTAGGATATGTGGACAGAAGAAGAGGAAGAGGAAGAAGAAGAGAAGAAAAGAAAAAAACATACAAAATTAGTTGAAGTGAGGGCTGAGGTTCAAGGCAGGGCTGATCCTAGGGGATCAGCCCTGGGCTGATCACTGGGCCTCAGTCTCCGTCTAATTATCCCCCACAACAACAACGAGCAAGGGACTGGGGTGGCCAGGGTTGATAATACTTTAGATTGGGTTCCGGATGTAACTGACGAGCTGCAGAAAGAAACTTTGCCCACTTGTTTTCGGAGACATTGCTGGAAGAGAAGTGTTGTCAGAGTAAGGAGCGGTAAGTGGGAGGGATCACAAAAAATTGCATTTAAGAGAGGGGGGGGGTAGCAGAAGAACGGGAATGTGTGGAAGAGGGTATAGTGTACAGAGAAGTATTATTGCAAAGAGGTGGACAATAACATTGTAGAGTAGTGATAAGGGAGGCTGGAGTAGGTGATGAAGAAGGTTGTGGGGGTAGAGGGGATGAAATTGAGAATATTGGGAGAATAGGAATATCTCCTGGAGTGTTGACCTGGGTGGATGATGTGATAGTAAGCATTGAGGAGGGAGTAGTAGTAGCAGTGTTCAGAGTCGTGGTCAAAGGAGAGCCTGAGGTCAGGGAGCTGGGAGAATTTGAATCAGTGCGGCTATTTGATGAAGGGGCAAGCCTCATTGCTTCTAATAAGGGTATAAAGTTCTTCATTACTGGCCATGGTAAGGCTTGAGTATGTTGGGGAGAAAGACAGTCCACCCCTCCGGGTCCCCTTCAGGGGTAAGGGCAACTAAACAGGGGAAGACCATGCCCATGGCTCCCCCAGGCCATTCAAGACTGGTAAAAACTCAAGCCTCTCATCCCTACGAGATGGCTCTCATAACCTAGGAAATAGATAATAGAAGGGGTTGGAGAAGAGACAGAAATGAAAAGAAGGAAGGAGAAAAGACCGTGCAAAATTAGTTGAGTCGAGGGCTGAGACCCCAAGGCAGGGAAGATCCCCAGCATTGGGTCTCAGTCCTTCTCTCCTAAGCCCCCCCCCATGACAATGGGCAAGGAATTGGGAGGGTTATCATACTATTGACATATGGTCTATGGCAATAAAATATTTTCTGAAGGCATGAGAGAGAGAGAAAAAAAAAGAAACAACAACCTTTGTAATTTCTTGGCTATCCTTACAGAAACAAATTATTAAATTTACTAAGAAATATCTCACTTGCACAATTTTCTCTCTCTCTCTTTAAATACTAAAACAAAGATATTGTACATATCCCCAAACACACACACACACACACACACACACACACACGCACGCACGCACCACACACACACACACACACACACACACGCACGCACGCACGCACGCACGCACGCACGCACGCACGCACGCACGCACGCACGCACGCACGCACGCACGAACGCACGCACACACACATATATTTAATAATAAAACAAAGAAATTATATATAGTTTCACTTCACAATTCAATTCAAAGGTTAATAAAAGACGCCCTCAATCCACTCAACTGAGAACACTTCATTTCTGAAACTGACTTGGAAGATCATCCTTGTGAACAGTGAAACAACACAACACCGAGCAGCTGAAATTTTGACGACATGAGATTAATTACCCCAATCTTTTAATCTTAATGCACTTAACACAGTAACATTAATCCAACATTCTCCAATTCTTAGTTGTACAATTCAAAATATAATTCTCAACTCTGGTTCACTTTCTTTAATGCATGCACATTTCTACAGTTCCAACTTGTGGAGAAATGTGGGTGAAATGGTTAATGGTGGTGTACAAGACATCGAGGAACAATCGAGTGAGAATTTAGAATAATATCCTAGTTCTTATCCTATCAATATGTTAATAAGAACACTTGAATAATATTGATAAACTCGTACAGAATTAACAGGCCTTAGTAATCGTATTGTATTTTTTATTTGAACAGTTTACTATAAGATTTCTCTCAAAATACAAAAGAACTTTATTCATCTAAAAAAAAAGTATTGGGAAACAAATGTAAAACACTGCAGTGACAAAACAACCATGAATCACAGACTTGAAACAATACTTTCCTCATCATGATACCCAAATATGATCGTCCAACTATTCCCCAAAACATAAAAACTGCTTGGAAAAAAGTCAAATATTCATGGAAGTTTCACATGCTATGAAGAATTTAACTGTGACAACTGTCATTACCTTTAATAACCTTAATACCTGCATACTATATCCCTTGCAACTGGTCCTCTATTACCATACCATCTGAATTTTACATAATAGTCATAAAACTCAAAATCTGAGTAACACTTCCTAGTATTACCCAAGTTCCCTGCTGATTTTTTCTCAAAGCATCTGACGGAAACGTGAGACTAGTACTCCTCACTATTGCCTCTGCAGAGTAAATCTCTGAATCTAACTAATGAAATATGTACACACTGAAAAATAGTTTTACCTTTCTCTATGTAATCACAGAAAACTACTTTCTAAATATGGACTGTACAACTCTACGTAATATAAAAGTCCTTTCTCAACACTGTAGTTTCATTTTATTCTCAGTTTTGACTTGGCATGTGACACTTACCCTGTTTTGGTTATTTTCGATATAATACCAAATTTCCAGAGGTGGCTAAAATGAAGACATCTTTCCAGTTATAAAGGCAAACTACCTAACTATCTTTTTCACAGTTCCTCCATATATTAATTCTTTTGTCTGTTCTCTTTTAATACTTGCTAAACTGTGAAGTCTATCAGAAGTTCCTCTGTTTAAAAGTACAAGTTCATATCCCAAAGCTATCTCGCCCATTTCCAAAAAATTATTAAATGCACAACAAATTCCGCTGTAAAAACTATACTGCTAATCTCCTGATTGATCATTGCCAGGCACCGTGTCAATTGCTTCCCCAAGTTTCGAAGAGTGAAAAAGTTACACATTGGTCGAGCATCTTCTCCACCAGCACAGCAATCAAAGCAAGTGTCAGGTGACTACATAAAGCCCAAAAATTTGGCTTCAGTTGGCAGGTACAAATAAGGAAGATTATTCTTTAAGGCCACATCCAGGGGAGGTTTCCAAACCAGTTAAGCATGTGAGCACACCGCTGTCTTGTGCGACGATGCTCTTAACGACACACCTTTCATGCACACCTGTCAAGCTTTTCAGTCACTTGATTAAGCAAACACCTTAAAATTCACTTGATTTGGCATATCTTATCCGGAGTTGAATAGTGAAAGTAGAATTACCGAGAGCATCAAAACATTGTGTTTCAGTATCTGTAACTGGGTTTGATTACCACCTGAATACAACTCTTAAGCCTTCCCTTTTACTTTTGAGACCCCTCTATCTTACATGTCTACCTCATGGAGGAAAACAAATAACCCATAACTGGCTCCTGGCTTGACCCAGTAATAATTATAACCTCCATTGTACATTCTTATTACACAATGGTAAAGTGACTACCCACGTTTGGTAAGTACAGCCTCTGCTTTGCAAAGCTAGTGTTCTTCATCAACTTATTCAACAGCCTAGCAAATGAAAAATCACATGTTTATGAGCCTTGCAAAATCAAAATTGCTTTTGGCTAAGTTCGCAAGCACAATGTCTATTAACAATGCTTAGTTTACGCCAAGCACAGTTCATAATATCACGACATGCTGCCATCTCAGTCCAGGTTATGAGAGGCATTAGAAAATGATGCCTCCAAAAATATTCATCTAATCATAACCACCACATAAGCAGCCTTGACACACATACAAACACACGTGCTGTAGTTGGAAGATTCACACGACACAGAGCCACATTTTGGTGACAGGAAGGTATGTCTCTTGGAGTGTGGGCTGTGGAATATAGTTTGCGACAGTTATTCCTGGCGATTGACATTCCACACAAAGACCACACGCAGTACGACGCTGCTTTCTTTGAACCAGAAGAAACTACATTGTGTGCCGACTTACACTGTGGGACCCACACTCCCTGAGATGTTGCTTCCTAGAAACCCCATTTTCTCTTCTTCCAAACAGCATCACTGGGCAGCAAGAGGCGGAAGCGTAATTCGATGATCTGCAGCAGCAGTAGATTCCAGATTTGCCAAGAGCTGCTGGAGCCAATGCTTGGTCGACTTGTCGTCCTTTAAGCAGGCACCAAAGGTCTGGTCCTTCAACTGGTCTGGCAGGCACTGTCGTAAAGCTTCTCTGGCTCTGAAAGTTTATAAATTCTAATTATATTTCATCTCATCTGATAAGCGTATACATGCCATGGTGCACCAATCCCGTTTTCCGGGGGCATGTATGGTCATGCCACAAACACTAGGGTGACAACATGAGCCCCCGGCAGCAGGGCCAAGCCACAAAGTGGGAGAGAGGGCTTGCGTATCAGAAAATCACCCATCAGCATTGGGTTTGGATGAATCCCAAAAGATAATATGAATATTGTGATGTAAATGACTGTGCACAAATTATAAAACTCAAATAAATATCAAGTGAAGTTAAACGACTCTGAGGAGAGTTAAAACATTGAGAAAGAAAAGTATATAATAAGCTAAAAGTAAATTAGATATCTACCTATTCTCTTTGAAGAAATGGTATACAACTATGTTTACATACAAATACAAGTATCTCCCAGCCAAATATGTGGGCATGTAAGTATATGTACATGTACACATGGTAATTGATTTCAAGTCAAATGGTGCCCTCCTTTGAAGGACTTATATGTGGCAGGTAGATGCTGTTACCCTAAGTGGATAGCCTTCCTAACCTTGGATCACAGTATGATTCAACCACACTTGGAGACCCTAACAGACCATATCTGCATCCATTACACCACTGTACCATAGCACCCCCTGTATGAATATATGTGAAAGAAAGAAAATTAAACAAAATCTTACCTTGGATTATCCGAGAGTCTTAAATAGCAACGGATCACATGTTTCAGAAGACGAGCAGATTGTTCCTTTGCCAAAGCAATGACCATTTTGCCCAAGATCATTGCAACATGAGAGAATCTCTCATAGGTCTGCAATTTGCAAAAAAAGAGAAACAATGAAGTCAGAGAGTATTCATTAATTTTAGTTAACAATCACAGCGATATTTTTAACGTTATGTAATCTATAAATCCC
>NC_051425.1:11368723-11371223 GCF_015228065.2 Penaeus monodon | reverse complement strand
GCCAGGGCATTGCAGACCCTATTGCTTTGGTGGGCAGTGAGTGTTGCCGGGTTAATGGCAGGATAAATATTGATGATCTCCTGAAGCAAAGCTGCAATGGTGCCGAAGGAGTTCCACAGAAGTGGTGCCAAGTCGGGGACTGACTCGCGTTTCTTACTGCAGGGAAAGGACCGATTAATGTAATGACAGATTAAAATAAATAAAACTATGAAAATACAATCCGTGTATCTGTACCTCTATCATTTTCCTTTCCTCAAAAAAAAAAAATTGTTACTGTCATTATCACAAACTTTCAATATTAGCTATTTATATATTCATTCTTATTCATATTATTATTATTATGATCATTATCACCATTATTATTATCATTACTATTATCGGTAGCTATCATTACCATCATTATTATCATTACTAAACAAATAAAGGACAGACAGAGGACACGAAACTGTAAACATGGGAAAAAACCTTTAACCTTTAACATTTCATAGCACATCTGCCTCAAGAAAATCATAGATCCCCTGTTATTTCATGTTGTCAAGATATAAGGCACTGTCAGAATAGATAACATAACATCTATGAATAAACAAATATTCACAGTCTAACGATGGATGCGTAAGTAGGCTATGCCAGCCCTCATTAATTCGGGCAATATTATGTTAATCAAAGAGTGATTAAAACATTACAAGAATATGGAGGGTACAAGAACTTTTCAAAGCAAGTGAATTTGGATAAACATTCAGTGGCCAACCAAGACTTACCTGAGTTCAAGAAGGGCATTTTCTCGCGTGTCAGGATTGGCAAGCTCGATGATCCACTGATAAATCTTGTCTCTCTCGGCACTTGTTATCCCACTGCCTGTCCCTAGAAATCTCTGACCTGGAGTTGCTCCCTGCAAAGACATGCATTATGTGTGTAGTTTGCATGGGTGTGAAAGATTCATAGAGTATGATTTACCTGCATGAGTGTGAAATATTCACAGTATACCTTTTACCTCTATGGGTGTGAAAGATTTGTGGTGTAGCTCTTACTTATAGAAGTACCGTGATCATGCATATACCTCTTGCCTATCAAAATGCCTTATGTATATATAATTGACTTTATTCAGTTTTCTCACTGTCTTTTCACCATCTCTATTTATATATAAATCTATATCTGTCTATCTATCTGTCTGTTCAGTGGCATCTCAAGATAATGCTGAACAAAGGGCCTGTGGCACTGCAAGCTTCACACAACAATGCAATAACAACTAACCAAAAGAAATTATTAAAAAAAAAAAAAAAAAAAATCATAAAACAGAAATACTTCATGTTAACGGCAAAAAGTTAACATTATGAAAATACTCCAACTGAGTTTGCTTGACTTTCGACTTTCCAGTGTCAAAGTTTATCAGATAAAATTTACAGTATTCAAAGCAACTCACATGTAGTCACTATTACCATGTGACAAAAGACTCCACACTCAACATATGCACAACAAATGGACCACAGGATTGACTATGACTGGATAAGGGTTGCATCAAATGCAGCTCCTTGTTGCCAAATGTAGCGCTAATAGATCCTACTAAATTGTACAAAAAAGAACTTCTACTTTGGTTTTGTTTTAATGAAAACAAAAGAACAGAAAAACAGTTATAAATATTGAAAATAACATATAAGCACTTTTCATTTTGGTATATTTGTTAGTTGGATATTGTATCAGTGTAAGGCTGATGAAGTCATATGCCTGACAGTGAGTGCTCGGGGGGACTATAGGTAGGCAGCTTCCATGGATATGCTGCCAATGAGATTTTGGGCTCCAAATGTAGTTAACTTACAAGTAATATTCTCTATTTTCACTACAGTAGCTGCAGAAGATGATGGGAGGAAGTTAAATTTTTGGTGACGGTATAGCCATCTTTTCTGAGGCTTATGGCTTACAGCTCATGCAACAGGTTTTGAACAAGCAGTAAACATTTATTGAGTTGTCGGATGCATTCCTCTTAATTCAGCTATTTTCATGAAAATTCATACCAATATTGGGTATCCATATTGCAGTACAACCTGCCATAAGATATCAAAAGACATCTAGGATACTATATTCCAAAATACTGTGTACCATTCAAAAGAATAACCATTACAGTAGTGGTCAGACCTTGCAGCCTGCTTCACCTCCAATGACCCACAATGACAGATCCTTCATGCACATTTTAAGGGCATGCCTATAATTATGGGCAAGTAAGGGCCCTTCACGGTCAATATGGCTAGGTCTGTGACAATGAGATCTCTCTCTAGCAGAAATATGGAAGCATTTACATGTCAAAATCCCACAGAAATGCATTTAGCCAGATCTGACTGACACCAGAGTCTAAGGGTAGCAAAAAGGATGCAGAGCACATCAACAGTCTAATGAAAAGAATTCTAATGAAGTTTTTTCATGAAAGTGAAAAAAATTCAGACTGAAAACCTGGAACTACTGTGCAACATCTCAACCCATTGGATACAGGTGCCTCAAATCTCATATG